>NW_022196894.1:59367905-59375930 GCF_008632895.1 Mastomys coucha | reverse complement strand
ACACACACACACACACACACACACACACACACACACACATTTCTAAATACTTAAATACAGCCTGTTCAGCCTGTTCAGTTTGTATAGTGTTACATGTACATATGTTTTCAGGGCTGACCATTTTGTGTGGTTGATCTGTTGATGTCTTTTCCCTGGGGAAGATTATCTCTACCCTGTGCAACTTTCCTTTGCTGCTGGTAGTTATTAATGGAAGGTTGATTACTCCTGGGTCTTTCTCCTGTCCATATTATCTGGTTATTGCTGTACACTAGAAGCTATCACAAAGATTTAGGGTGACACTTTGAACCTCAGTTATCCATACTTAGAGTGGCTTGTCCAATCTTGAATGATCTGATCAAGAAAATTCCTCATAAGTGTGTCCTGCTGCATAGGTTTTAGTGGTATCAGATGTAGCCCACTTATTCTTAGATATTGAACTTTTCATGCTTCAAGTATTTGATTCTAATAATACATAGCTGATGATTTTGGTGTAGCAGTAGCACTGAGTATTGACTTCACAGGAAGAAATTAACCTTTATAAACTTTGTATTTGTAGAAGGCATTTAGATTAGTTGCATTTATTATAGTACAACTGGATATATATATATATATATATATATATATGCACATATATACATATGTATATATGTGCATAGCATATATATATAATTCAAACATATATAAATTGAAAATTTACTAAATCTCTAATATAATTTTCTGAATCAAGTAGTTTTATAGTAAAGTCTAAAATTTTAATAGAGGCATAGACATTTAAAATCAAGTAGAGGATGATATTACTATAATTTCAATATGACTAGCCATCTTTTCTAGGTGCTTAGTATATTTTTTTCACATCAGATATTATTTGTCTACTTGCTCATGAAAAATGAGAGAACAAACACGTAATTATAGTTGATTTAATAAAATAGTTTAGTTGAAATGTTTTTCAGCAGAAAAACTCTTAGGTCACAAACATTTTAGTAACAGGAAAAAACCTTGAAACAAAGTACTTTCTATGAGTTGAAAAGATGGTAAAAATGGTTGATAGTTTCAAAATAATGAAAAAATTGCCATCAAAATCTCTATCATAACAATAATGCTATTCCAATTCTCCCTAAAGTTCTTCAAATTTACCCTGCCCTATTATTATATATCATATTTATATCTCAATCTCTGACGTTAGTTTCTCTCTTGATCAAAATTTCTGCTAATTTAGAACATTTGAAAAAACTACAAATGTTGCAGGAAAAAGAGTTAATTTTCTTGATGCTCATCTATCTATTAACACTGCGAGTTTATGTCATTTAACTGTCATTTATTTTTAAACAATTTGTACTTTTCTAACTATTTGGACTGTTTTAGAGATTATAAACATGGGATATTTACTCTAGATTTGTAATTTCTGATGGTATATGTATCTTTCATTACCTTGTTTCTGAAATGATATAGACCTTGACAGAATGAATGGATGAAATATTCAACTTCACAGAAAGGAGGACGAGCCAACATTGACTTATTTTGAATGACTCAATCTCACTATTTTGAATGATTTATTTATTTCAATTGATAAAACAATAACATCTAAGTTTTTATATATATATACACACACACACACGTATATGTGTATATATACATATATGTGTGTATATATATATTATATGTGTGTGTGTGTGTGTGTGAGAGAGAGAGAGAGAGAGAGAGAGAGAGAGAGAGAGAGAGAGAGAGAGAAACACAGAGAGAGCCTTTTTACTTTACTTTTGTTTGTGAATGGAATTTCTGCACTATTACCCCAAATCTAAGGGTATTAAATTTGGGGATTCCTTAAAATCTGGACAAAATTGACAACTAGTACTGTTTTCAAATGATGATTTCAATGGTACTACAAGGAGATTGTAATGGTTGTAGTAGACGGTGCTCCACTTCTGCATCATGTTCATGACAGAGTCAATGTTTCTGCCTAGGTTAATGTCCTCTTGTCCACTTTAAGAAAGTCCTGAGTGGTTTGTCTGTGTTCCTTTAATATATCATACTGTTTGATATGACTATGTGGTAATGTAAGCTTGTGCTCATAAATAAAATTTCTGTAATAAAGAACAGGCTACGCAGCTCTAGCCACAGGAACACATGCACAATGCCTTATAAGATTAGTTGTGCATCATCCTTTCTGGCACTAATTGCATGGCATAAAACACTGGAATTCATGAAATGAAATTCAAGTTCAAAATAAATTGTGAAAGATGATTTAACACTTGGCTCTTATAAAAAATGTTACTTCATAGTAAATCAAAAAGAATATATATTCATTATCAGTACTATAGAATATGAGTCATGTATAAAATATAAAGTGTCACCAATGACTTATACCTCTTACATTGGTTCTAAAATAATTATTAGTTTCTATCACAAACATGATCAAATTACACTGAAATACATGCAGGAAAAGGTAATAATGAAATCAAATATTTTGTAACTAAAATTAGTAAAAACATGAAAAAATTTACAATGAGCAAATTTGTATTTCCACATGGGAAACTAGTGCTAGTCCACAATTATAAAATGATGTGTTTAATAGTTTGTTAGAGTTTCTCATAGCACACATTATAGCTATCATGGTGGGTTAAAAAATAAGTATATGCATTTGTAATACATGTTGTGGTCAAATTTATGTGTTTACAAAAGCATTTTTGGTCTTAATTTATCTCTGGTAGCTAGTCTATATTAAACCATTACCAAATAGTTCATCTAAGATTTTAGTATCATATATTTATGATTGCATTTTTTATTACTAAATCTTGTTCTTTTACACTAAGGAGTAATATCTTATATTCTCAGACTGGTAGTGAAAAATATGGTATGATCAGTGCCTTTTAATTAGCTTAGATATTTTCTGTTAGTGTTTGATGTGAAAGTCACATCCAATTTTTTATTTATGATTAAAGTTTAGGCATCATGTTTTCTAAAGGATCAAAGTTTTTAATGCATATTTTAATATTAGAACTATTACATTTGTGATTTATAAGAGTAACTGTGGTAATTGAGTCTGTTAAGCATTTCAGTCAGAAATGACTAATATTGGTACTTAAGAAACTGCAGTAGAAATGTACACTTTATAATAACTGGAATTCCCCTGAAAAGTGTAATTGAGAGTTTATTAAAAATATATCACAAAGATCATTTAGAAAAAAATTGTGGGAAATATGAAGACTTGCTATATAATAAAATCAATTTTCAAAATCTTAAAATCAAATGCCATCTTTGGTGAAATTGTGTAATGAAGTGGTATGATACCTAGAAATTAAATTGTGGGAAAAATCATGACAACGTTTGCTGTCCTTATCATATGCTGAGAATGTTTGTATGTATTTTTTTACACTGAGTGTCTTACATGTCTGTTCATGAGGGAGAAAATGCATTAAGAAAAAATTCTTCCAGTGTCAATTTGATCATCAAATTATTTAAATAGATTACCAGAAAATCTCCATAGGAACTAGTGAAAATATCTTACTAAATTTATCTCTAATTTTATTCAGTTAATTTCCTTCACTCCTATTGTATTAATTATAAACTTGTTCTGGAGTCATCAGGCCTGACTTGAAACAAAGTGATGGATTTTTATATCTACCATCAATAACCTGAACAGATAATAGCCTGAACAGATAAATCTTGGGTTAAATATCACTCTATTTACATGTTTATATTCTCCAGTCTTATGAAGATATTTTGGGATGACTTATTGACAAAGCAAGGAAAGTTTTAGGTCAATTAGAATATACAAATTATTTCTGAGGAAATAAAAACAGTGAGTCTTAAGACCAGGACTAGTGGTAAGGATGCTAGGTGTGTCTGAATTGAATATATTTTCAAGTTGGCTATACAGTGTGCTCTCTCTTCTCTCTTTCATTTCAAAGTAGCAATTCCTTGTTCATCAAACATGAATAGACAATCATTTTAGAATTATTGACACCAAAATCCAAGTTATAACAAGAGTATATATATGTATATATATATTAAATATTTCATATTATATCACAATTAGAAGAACCAATGTTTTGTTCTGTATAAAGCTGTGCATAAGCCAAGCTGTGGTCCTTACTCTCATTGCTAAATTCCCTAGGTCCTATGGCGTACAGCTTTTAGCCTATACTCTACAGCATTATCTACGCTCTATCCTTCTGCACTTCTCACTGTTTCTCTTTCTCTTGCCAATTCCTGTGGAAAACCATTTTAAAGAATTTGAGCCTGTGAAGGATTTAAAGCCTGTATGCTGGGAGGTTTAGAGATAAGGGCAAAGATCCTGGATGATTGACATCTTCGGAAGAAGGGACAAAGCAGATGTGTTCAGTGTTTGTTGAAAAATTAGGTTAAATTTAAAAGAAAGTGTTTTGCTTGCGTATTATGTATTTACTGTCTGTTTTGTGAACAATACACACGTTTAACTATTTTTCACATACTAGTTAATCTTTATACTGGACATATCACCCTGAATGCCTTTTTACTCTAGTCTTTTATTTAGGCACCCCATGGGTATAAGACTTTTGCTGAGAAAGATTGAACTCTATCAAGTGCCTGTTTCTCTTAGAATTCAAGAACAGTCCTGGTAAAATGTGTCATAAATAGACTTATTGACATATTTTTAAATAATCTTTCTCTACATGTCCAAAGAGTGAATGTGGATAATCTCCATATATTCTTTGTTTTTAAGAGCCTGTGCTTTACACATTTTTAAAGTGATGTTTTATGACTTTCCAGGTATTGATTTACCATTATACACTAAGGAAATGGTAATGTTATCTAGGTATTTAATTATGTGAGGTTATTAAATTATTTGTAGCTAGAAAAGAATTTATTCTAAGGCCAGACAAATGTGTCAGCTCTCAAATGTACATCTTCCTAATTCTGTGAGTTCACATAGCATGATTTATCTTTATATATTATATATAATGCAATTATATATAATATATATTATATTTTATGTATTATGTACTTACATAACATATAATTATATCATATATATTTATATATTATAAATATATCACATATTATATATAAATTATTTTTAACTTTTATTTTAAAATAGTAATACTACATTGCTTGTATTTTAAAAGATCTCATAAAATAATTATTAATAACATAATCTTTCTTTCCATATTAATCTTTTGCATTCTAAAACTATTTATTTATCCATTTATTTTATATAGATGGGCATTTTTCCTGTATGTATGTGTGTATACCATGTGCATAACAGGTATTCAGAGAGGCTAGAAGACAACTTCAGATCACATGGGACTGTAGTTACAGACTGAAGTCACAGTCTGCTTCTCTGTGGGTGGTGTAAACCAAACCCAAGTCCTCTGGAAGGGCAGCCAGTGTTCCTAAGTTCTGAGCCATGTTTATATCCAGAGATCTCATTTTCTTTCCTTTCCTGCCTTTCCAAATGAGATTGTATTTGCATTAAATTTCTAAATATATTGCATATAAATATACAGCCATGTGCATGTATATTACAACACATGCATTTTTATAAACTTTTTACTTAAGAATCACTTGCAAAGAGAGATTGTCCTTCTATAATATGGTTATTCTTCTGAATTTTTCCTTTCATGACTATAATGTGAATTATATGCCTAAAAATAATTTTTAAATCCTTTTTATTATTATTTTCTACTTTTATTGATAATACATTCTTTTCTCATATATATATATATGTACATATATATATATATACACTGATTATTGTTTAGCCCTACTCTACTCCTCTCAATTCCTCTCCACCTCTTAAATGACCCAGAGTCACTCCGGTTCTGCCTCTCACTAGAAATAAACTGATTTCTAAGAGATAACAACAAAATATAACAAAATAAAATATAATAAGACAAAACAAAAGCCATAATATCTAAATTGGACAAGCCAACAAACTAAATCAAAATAGTCCAAGAGAAGACATGACAATCAGAGAATCTCTCATCTACATACTCAGGATTCCCATAAAGACACTAAACTGAAAGCACTAACATATACACAGAGGACCTAGTGCAGTCTGATGCAGACCTTGTGCTTTCTGCTTCAAACTTTGCATTCTTGTGAGTCTAGTTTAGTTGGTTTAGAGGGACTTGTTCTCCTAGTGTTCTCCATTCCTCTGATTCTTACCTACTTTCTCCTTCCTCTTCTGCTGGGTTTTCTAATTATTGCAAGGTTGCATTTGATGGAGGCACCCCATTTAGAGCTGAGGTCTCTCCTCAGCATAATATCTGGCTGTGAGTGTATTTGCTCTCATCTGCTTCATTTGAGAGGTAATCTTTTTAGCAAAAAAATATATATATATATGTATATATACATATATATGTACATACTTATATATACATATATATGTATATATACATATATATATATATATATATATATATATAAAATTTCTGTAACACAAATTTTGATGATGGAGATATTAGGGAAAGGATTTGGGTATCACTTGATATCAACAAACTTGACTTTTATAAAAGCATTAGGTTTCTCTACATGGTAATGAATAAGTCTGATGCCACATCCTGAAACCCTCCATCTTATGGCATTTCTTGGCTGGATGTACACACACATCAGTCTACAGCATTGAATACTGGCCAGAGAAAAATACACAATTCTAAGAAGAATAGTATGGCAAAGCAATTAGATCATTGGTTTTCCTTATAGAAGTTTTTTAAAGAAAGGCAACTGATCTGAAAGGCTAATCCCGACTAGAATGATAACCACCAAAGCTGGAGCTCTGGAGTTTTGTGTTCCACTTTCAGGCAAAAGAATCAACTCTTGCCCATCAGCTGTTCATTGGTCATACACTATAGGTGAGAAGCCTTATGGGTATTGTAGTTTGTGTGAACTTCATCAGACTAATTTCAACACTGTAAGACTCAGCACATTTGGAGGAACCTGAGGCTGAAGTATTGTTAAAGTCACTGAGAACACAGACATCAGTATGAAGATGCTTATGTATACTCTTGATCCCAGCTTGGAGATATGGTATGCATTACTGTTCAGTTTTATCTTTTCCACACTTAAAAATATACTTCAGCTTTTGGTTTTCTCTCAAATTATTCTTGTGACATTAGAAATCATGTTATCTAAAAACATGAGTCTGTATTCTGTGTTCTATATGTTCCCTGGGCTGAAAGTTTGATATCCATTGTAAGAATATAAAGGCTTGAAGAAAGTGGTTAGAGCCTAGCTGGAGTGGACAGTACCAGATAGTTATTATAGATCATTAGTATTTAGGAGAACAATTTGTTATGAAAAGTCCCCTCCTCAGTCTCTGGTTTCTCATCTTACATTTGCTTCCTTTCTCCATGATTTTATTGGCGAGCTTAAGGGATGTGTTTGCCTGATCATGGACTTTCAGGTCTGAGTTTGTGGACTAGATAAATCTTTTTGTTATGCAGCACTAACTTTGGGTATTCCATTACAATGAAGAAGATTAATATAATCAAATATAATGTTTAATAGATTAACACTTAGTTATTTTTCTATTTTTTAATTATTTGATCAACTTTTTAACTTTTTGATACTTTCCACCAATCCTTCCTGTGGAAATTTTTTACTTCATTTTCAACTGATCTTTGGTTTATTGTCTATTAGTTAGATTTTTACATTTAGAAGCAGATATAAAGAAATTACAAAGGAAAGTACAGAGAGAGTACTTTTAAGTCGCTAGCCTTAACATATCTTCAATTGAAAATTTAACATTGGAAATATAAAATTGGTAATATTATCATTGTCAATGCTTTTCTCAAATTTTGCACCAAATAACCTTGAAAACTTTTATTTAATTTAAAAATTTACTCAGGAAGAAATTCTACTCACTTGAGGTAATTTTTTTTTCCAATATGCTTAAAAACATTCTAGAGGACCACTGTAGAATATATCCTCAGCACACTTTGGCATAGTGACAAATTATAACTTAGAGAAATCTCCAAATACATATGAAATGCAACTCTATATTTCAGCACAAGAGATATTTTTCCTTGAGAAGTGATAGAAAAG
>NW_022196894.1:59352917-59367895 GCF_008632895.1 Mastomys coucha | reverse complement strand
GGAAGGGAAGGGAAGGGAATCATAAAAGGAAAGAAAACCTCTTGCTGCCCTATGGATAACATCACTCAAGATTCCCAAGGCTCAGATTCACCTGACATAGTGACAAGTAAAACTTAATCTAGGATCCTATATGTTGGTTAGTTTTATTGTTTTATTTTCGTAAGTCATTTATTAATAATAAAAGTTTAATCTCTCTGTATCTCTATCTCTGTGTGTCTCTCTCTGTGTCTCTGTATCTCTGTCTCTGTTTCTCTGTTCCCACCCAAACCCCATCTCTCTCCTTCATGCCCTGGAATGATTTGCACTTCACAGTGAGAGTTTCTATGGTTTCTTCTTTCTGGGCACATAACTATAGCAAATTTCCTAAATAATTATTAAGATTACCCAAACTCAGAAAAAGGGAGAGAGGCAGGGAAGAGGGAAGAAGGGTGGAAGCAGAAAGAGAGAGGGGGGCATGAGCAGCAGGGACAGGGGGACAAACAATGAACTGTAGGGCTTTGTTTTTTTGATGTACCTTACAGTAACTCTTTCCCAAGAGATAGGGTCTGCCTCTACTGTAATCCAGGCTGTCTGGTTCACAAAGAAATCAAAGTGAATGTGATTTGGCTTCAGAATAACTTAACACTGATGGCAAATTTTGAAAAGACTGTGTAGAAAGCTACTGTCTGATTTTATTCAAGCCAGACATGTTTTCTAAAGATCATGGCAGCTGATGTGTGACTTCTAATCACTCTAGTCTTTAGTGAGTAACAGAGTAACTTCCTGTGCTTCTGAAGAGCTGGGGCATCCTTTGCAGAGAATCCCTCACTCTGCCTTATCCACCCTTAAATGACATCCATTTCCAGCTCAATGCCACTGTGTATGTCATTAGCTAACAAATAGTAAATACTCTGCCTTACTTTAGCTTAATACCTGAATTGTAAAGGCTAAGAGGGTGAGATGTAAATGAAAATAGCCTTTTTATGGTTTAAACAAGTGGAGAAACAAAGAAACCAATGTAACAAATACATTACTAAAAAAGATAAGGAAAAATATTCAAATATACGAAGAAAACAAGTAGGTAAACTTAAAAGCAAAATTTGTCAAATATTGCTATACAAATACAGAAAGATATTTTTACATTTAACAACAGCAACAGCATACATGCACATACACAAACACACAAAACAAACAAACAAACAAACAAACCACTTTTGTATTTTTTTAAGGTTGTTTTCCCAGGTCTGTTAAAAGGATTGAAGAGGTACCAGATTCCATATTTTCTTTCATTTTCTTTTGTTTTATTATATATTTTCTTTATTTACATTTCAAATGATATCCCCTTTCCTGGTATACCCTCCAAAAACCCCCTATCACCTCCCCACTCCCCCTGCTCACCAACGCACTGACTCCTGCATCCTGTCCCTGTCATTCCCCTACACTGGAGCATAGAGCCTTCACAGGACCAATAGCCTCTCCTCCCATTGATTACCAACTAGGCCATCCTCTGCTACATATGCAGCTGGAGGCATGAGTCCCACCATGTTTAATATTTGGTTGGTGGTTTATTCCCTGAGAGCTCTGGGATACTGGTTAGTTCATATTGTTGTTCCTCCTACTGGGCTGTAAACCCCTTTAGCTCCTTGGGTCCTTTCTCTAGCTCCTCCATTGGGGACACTATGCTCAGTCCAATGGATGGCTGTGAACATCCACATCTGTATATGGCACTGGTAGAGCCTCTCAGGAGACAGTTATAACAGGCTACTCTCAGCAAGCACTTGTTGACATCCACAAGAATGTCTGGGTTTGGTGATTGTATATGGGATGGATCCTCAGGTGGGGCAGTCTCGGGATTGCCATACCTTCTGTCTGTGCTTCACACTTTATCTCTGTAACTCTTTCCATGGGTATTTTGTTCCCCTTTGTAAGAAGGACCAGAGTATCCATACCTTGGTCTTCATTCTCCTTGAGATTCATGTGGTCTGTGAATTGTTTCTTGGGTATTTCGAGCTTCTGGGCTAATATCCAGTGAGTGCATACCATGTGTGTTCTTTTGCAAATCACTCAGGATAATATCCTCCACATCCATCCATTTCCCTAAGAATTTCGTAAATTTATTGTCTTTAATAGCTGAGTAGTACTCCATTGTGTAAATGTACCACATTTTCTGTATCCTTTCCTCTATTGACAGACATCTGGGTTCTTTCCAGCTTCTGGCTTTTAAAAATAAGGCTGCTATGAACATAGTGGAGCATGTGTCCTTGTTATATGTTGGAGCATCATCTGGATCCATGTCCAGGAGCAGTATTGCTAGGTCCTCAGGTAGTACTGTGTCCAGTTCTCTGAGGAACCACCAAACTGATTTCCAGAGTGATTGTACCTGCTTGCAATCCTACCAGCAATGAAGGAGTGTTCTTCTTTCTCCACAACCTTGCCAGCATCTGCTGTCACCTGAGTTTTTGATCTTAGCCGTTCTGACTGGTGTGAGGTGAATTCTCATGGTTGTTTTGATTTGCATTTCCCTGATGAGTAAGGATGCTGAACATTTCTTTAGGTGTTTCTCAGCCATTCAGTATTCCTTAGTTGAGAATTCTTTGTTTAGCTCTGTATACAATTCTTTAGTAGCATTATTTGGTTCTCTGGAGTCTAACTTCTTCAGTTCTTTGTATATTTTGTATATAAGCCCTCTATCAGATGAAGGATTGGCAAAGTTCTTTTCCCAATCTGTTGGTAGCTATGTTGTACTATTGACAGTGTCCGTTGCCTTACAGAAATTTTGCAATTTTATGAGGTTTCATTTGTCAATTCTTGATCTTAGATCATAAGCTATTGGTGTTCTGTTCAGGAAATTTTCCCCTGTGCCCATGTGCTCAAGACTCTTCCCCACTTTCTTTTCTATTTAGTTTCAGTGTATCTAGTTTTATGTGGAAGTCCTTGATCCACTTGGACTTAAGCATTGTACAAGAAGATAAGAATGGATCAATTTGCACTCTTCTACATGCCAGCACCAGTTGTTGAAAATGCTGTCTTTTTTCCACTAGATGGTTTTAGTTCCTTTGTCAAAGATTAAGTGACCATAAGTGTTTGGGATCATTTCTGGGTCTTCAAGTCTATTCCATTGATCTACTTGCCTGTCACTGTATAAATACCATGCATTTTTAATCACAATTGTTCTGTAGTACAGCTTGTGGTCAGGGATGGTGATTCATCAGAAGATCTTTTATTGTTGAGAATAGTTTTTGCTGTCTTAGGTCTTGTAATTCTAGATGAATTTGCAAATTGCTCTTTTTAACTCTGTGAAGAACTGAGTTTGAGTTTTGATAGGGATTGCATTGAATCTGTAGATTGCATTCAGCAAGATGGCCATTTTTACTATATTAATTCTGCCTATCCATGAGCACTAGAGATCTTTCCACTTTCTGAAATCTTCTATTTCTTTCTTCAGAGACTTGAAGTTCATGTCATACAGATTTTTCACTTGCTTATTTAGATATTTTATATTATTTCTGACTATTGTGAAGGGTATTGTTTCCTTAATTCCTTTCCTAGCCAGAGCAATTAGACAACAAAAGGATATCAAAGGTATATAAATTGGAAGGGAAGAAGTCAAATTATCACTATTTGCATATGATATGATACTATATATAAGTGACCCCAAAAACTCCACCAGAGAGCTCCTAAGCCTGAAAAACAACTTCATCAAAGTAGCTTAATTTAAAATTAATCAAGAAAATCAGTGGCCTTCCACTACACAAAGGATAAGCAGGCTGAAGTTCTCTTTTTATGTTAGGTCTTTGTGTGGTTTAGGTATCAGAGTACTTGTGGTTTCATAGAATGCACTAGGTAGAGTACATTCTGTTTCTATTTTGTGGAATAGTTTGAGGAGTATTGGTACTAAGTCTTCTTTAAAGATCTGATAGAACTCAGCAGTAAACCCATCTGGTCCTGGGCTTTTTTTGGTTGGGAGACTATTAATGACTGTTTGTATTTCTTTTGAGTGTATGAGACTCTTTAGATCATTTATCTGATCCTTATTTAACTTTGGCACCTGGTATATGTCTAGAAAGTTGTCCATTTTATCCAGATTTTCCCATTTTGTTGAGTATAGGCTTTTGTAGTAAGATCTGATGAATTTTTTGGATTTTCTTGGTTTCTGTTTTTATGTCTTCCTTTTCATTTCTTATTTTGTTAATTAGAATATAGTCTCTGTGCCCTCTAGTTAGTCTGGCTAAGGGTTTATCTATTTTGTTGATTTTCTCAAAGAATCAGCTCCTGGTTTGGTTGATTCTTTCTTATAGTTCTTTTTGTTTCCAGTTGGTTGATTTCAGGCCTGAGACTGAGTATTTCCTGCCATCTACCCTTCTTGGGTATATTTGATTTTTGTTGTTGTTGTTGTTGTTGTAGAGCTTCCAGATACGCTGTCAAGCTGCTAGAATATGCTCTCTACAGTTTCCTTTGGAGGCACTCAGAGCTATGGGTTTTCCTCCTAGGACTGCTATCATTGTGTCCCATAAGTTGTATGTGTTGTGGCTTCATTTTCATTAAACTCTAAAAAGTCTTTAATTTCTTTCTTTATTTCTTCCTTGACCAAGTTATCATTGAGTATCTTGTTCAGCTTCCATGTGTATGTGGACTTCTAGTTTTTATATTGTTATTGAAGACCAGCCTTAGTCTCTGCTGATCCGATAGGATGCAAGGGATTATTTCAATCTTGTATCTGTTAAGGCCTGTTTTGTGACCAATTAAAAGGTCAACTTTGGAGAAGGTACCATGAGGTGCTGAGAGGAAGGTACATCCTTTTGTTTTAGGATAAAATATTCTATATATATTTGTTAAATCCTTCTGTTTCATAACTTCTGTTAGTTTTACTATGTCTCTGTTTAGTTTCCTTTTCCATAATCTGTCCATTGCTGTTGGGTGTTGAAGCCTCCCACTATTACTGTGTGCAGTGCAATGTGTGATTTGAGCTTTAGTAAAGTTTCTTTTATGAATGTGGGTACCCTTGCATTATGGTGTTCAGAATAGAGTTCTTCCTGGTAGATTTTTTTCCTGTGATGAGTATGAAGTATCCTTCCTTACATTTTCTAATAACTTTAGGTTGAAAGTCAATTTTAATCGATATTAGAAGGGCTCCTCCAGCTTATTTCTTGGGACCATTTGCTGGGAAAATTGTTTTCCAGTCTGTTACTCTGAGGTAGTGTCTGTCTTTGTCAGTGAAGTGGGTTTCCTGTATGCAGTGAAAAGGAAATGTTTAAATATCCATTCTGTTAGTCTATGTGTTTTTATTGGGGAATTGAATTCATTGATATTAAGAGATATTAAGGAAAAAAGATTGTTACTTCCTATTATTTTTATTGTTAGTGGTGGAATTATAGTTTTGCGGCTATCTTCTTTTTGATTTGTTAAAAGATTATTTTCTTGCTTTTTCTAGGGCATAGTTTTCTTCCTTGTGTTGGAGTTTTCCATTTATTATCCTTTGAAGGGCTGGATTTGTAGAGAAATATTGTGTAAATTTCTTTGTCATGGAATATCTTGGTTTATCCATCTATGGTTATTATTATTATTGAGAGTTTTGCTGAATATCATAGCTTGTGCTGGCATTTGTGTTCTCTTAGGGTCTGTATGACATCTGCCCATGATCTTCTAGCTTTCATAGTCTCTGGTGAGAAGTCTGGTGTAATTCTAATAGGTCTGCCTTTATACGTTACTTGACCTTTTCTCCTTACTGCTTTTAATATTCTTTCTTTGTTTTGTACATTTGGAGTATTGATTATTATGTGATGGGAGGAATTTCTTTTCTGATCTAATCTATTAGGTGTTCTGTAGGCTTCTTGTATGTTCATGGGCAGCTCTTGCTTTAGGTTAGGGAAGTTTTCTTCTATAACTTTGTTGAAGAAATTTACTGGCCCTTTAAATTGGGAATTTTTTCTCTCTTTTCTATCATCCTTAGGTTTAGCCTTCTCATTGTATCCTGGATTTCCTGGATGTTTTGCATTAGGATCTCATTTGCATTTTTCATTTTCTTTGATTGTTGTGTCAATGTTTTCTATGGTATCTCCTGGGCCTGAGATTCTCTCTTCTATATCTTGTATTCTGTTGGTGATGATTGCATCTGGGGCTCCTGATCTCTTTCCTAGATTTTTTATGTCCAGAGCTGTCTCCTTTCTATGTCCAGAGTGACCTCTTTACTGTTTCTACTTTCATTTTTAGATCCTGGATGGTTTTGTTCAATTCCTTCACCAGTTTGGTTGTGTTCTACTACAATTCTTTAAGGGATTTTTGTGTTTCCTCTTTAAGGGCTTCTACCTGTTTACCTGTGTTCTCCTGTATTTCTATAAGGGAGTTATTTATGGTCTTTTTAAAATCCTCTATCAGTGTCATGAAGTGTGATTTTAAATCCACATCTTGTTTTTCCAGTGTGTTGGGGTATCCAGGACATGTTGTGGTGGGAGAACTGGGTTCTGATGATACCAAATAGTTTTGGTTTCTGTTGGTAAAATTCTTGCCCTTGCCTTTTGCAATGTGGTTATCTTTGGTGTTAGATATTCTTGCTATCCCTGGCTGGAGCTTGTTCCTCCTGTGGGTCTGTAAGCCTGTGTCAGCACTCCTGGGAGATCAGCTCTCTCCTGGAGGTACTTGTGTACAGAGGGCTTTGGAACAGCCCAAACTCTGGGTGCAGATGGAGACCAGAAGTATTCTGTCCCAGCAGCTCTACTGTTCCTGCATCCCGTTAGCTCCTTGCCTCCCTGCTCCAGACAGATATTGGAGAGAAAGTTGGAAAGAAACTCAGAGCCTGTGAGTGAAAGCATTCCTCAGAGAACAGGTCTCTGACCTGTACACAGTGGGTTGTGGATCTGCTTCAGCTCAGGGGTGCAGATGGTGGGCTGCAAGTAGAATCTGTATTTTCAAGACTAAGCCTGATGCATTATAGAAAAGTAAGCTACAGCCAGACTAATTTGCATGAATATGTGGGAGAAAGTTTCCTCTATATATTGACAGGGGGTAAATTGTGTGGGCAGATGCTTGGCTGTATTTAATTTTCTTTCTGGGAGTTCGCTGTTGCAGTGACCTCTGATACATGCTATTTTTGCTATTCTCAGGAACCAATTATTACTAATCAAAAACATCCTTCAAGCTGCCTGTATAATGTTGCATTGTCACAAACATGTGAGAAGTCATTTGTATGATATTTTCTCTATTATTTAATGAATTGTAAATACAGATGATCATTTTTCTCATAGTTATGCTAACATTGCATTATTCAGTATACATAAGGGTCGTTTTCTTCAGCAAAATGAATCAGAAAGAATTCCAAAATTAGATATAATGTTTTGTATCAGTAGTAGATTTTAGGGAACTTATCTATTCTTTTTTTCATTTTCATTCACAAAGACATTTCAGTGAATTAAATCTGACACTTAACAATAAATACTTGTCATTACAGACCCTTTTCTCCTTTTTCATTTCCATTCACAAGACAATATTGCAGTGAATGAATGTTATACAACAATAAATACTTATTGCTACTACTTTCTACCCTAGAGAAGTAATTGACCAATAACTTGACATCTAATGGCAATTAAATAGTATAATTCTCTTTTTAGAAACAACTACATTTCATGTGAAAAGGAGGGGTTAAATGCATAAATTGTTCTGACATTTTGGGACAAGGAAGATGTAACTTAGATAATTACTATGCTTTTTCTTCAAACTGTTGAGAGGTACAGGGTTGTGAGGATGAATTTTTTGTGATTATTAGTAGATTAATTATAAAAGTAATGTCCACAGACATATTTACATAGCAGATTTATAAGTAGCTGATTGTAGGGAACAAAATTAATTTTAAAAATAGTGACCCTGAATGATTGAAGTAGATGGTTTATATAAACCACACAACACTTGAATGTGTTTGAGACTGAGAATATTAGTAATACTCTCAGCTGTACGCTTGCTAAGGAAAAGGAAGGAAGTTTACTGGTATCACTCTGGACATGGTTCATTTTAAGCTTCATATGAAAGGCAGAGAGTTGGTAGGGTGTTTTTCTTGGTACTATTTTATACAAATAAAAAGTATGTATTTATGAAATCTATGATACTTTAAGGTCTTTCTGGTAATAATTATTTTGAGAAATATTGGATAATTGTAGTTAAATTTGTAGCATAATCTTAAACTTTATAAATAAAATAAGGATCAAGTGATTTTACTGACTATTTTATCTATTATTTTAAACAAGCTTTATCATAGGTCTATGATTGTATTTCGAGTTCAGCTGAATCAGAAATATATCTCTTTGATTTTTATTAGACAAATGAAGAAGTTCTTAATTGAGCTAAATATATACATCACTTTCATAACAATAGATGAACATAATAAATCACAGTGTTCTGAATTTACAAATATATGCTATATGAATGTGTGAAACTTTATTGAATTAATCCAGATTGAAAATATTGTTACTTTATAATAAAAATGTTTTTGTTAATTATACATAGGCTATGGCAATATGATAAACATATCTTTTACATGCTAAGAGACTGAGACTTTTCTAAAATCTCAAAGTCAGAGATAATAATGCATCCTAAGGTCAGTTGAGATTGAGGACTGCTCTCCCATTATATACTAAACAGTCAGTTTGTTTAACCAGCATTTGATAGTACAATGCAACAACCACTCTTACTTTGGATTTCCCATTTAATCAGCATTTATAACATAAGATGATGCATAGTTCTAAATTTATATGAAAACATTATTTAGTCTTGCTTTACTGTCCAAAGAGAAGGCATGCGTATCTATAGCTATATTATGATAACAATTTTTGGAAACCGAAGATAGGATAAAAGCATCATGGTTAGATGAATATCCACCATTGGTGTTAGACAAACTATATAGACATTTATGGATAGATATAAAGTGATGTTTATAATATTGTTTGTTACACAGGTCACATAGAGTCAGTTGGAGCCAGTTTCTTCATTTCCTGAAAACTGTTACAGATTTCTGTAGAGTCACCACTTCCTTGTGTGATGTTTTCTGTGTTGTTTAACAAAAGAGAGAGCGAGAAAGAGAAAAGGCTTTTGATTGGGACAGATGCACACAGTTATATAGACTCAGGCACTGGATAGATTCACAAGACAGTATTTACCCAGGCACAAATTTAGATTCATACACAAGCAGATATGAATTACAAAAGACACAGGAAAAGTGAAATTAAGAATTCTGATCTGTACTCTCTCTTGGTCAAATGACATCAAGGTAAAGTCCAGCACCAGGACATTATTGGTGCCTCTGAGTTTATTATTATTGCATTCAAATTGACATATTTTATCCCAGGTGTGATAAATTTCTCATGTGTTGAATTTATGTAATAGACTGAAGTTATTGGACTAGTTGAAAATGGAAATTATAGGCAAGTGAGGAACAAAATAAAAATGGTGGCCTTTGTAATTTGTGGACAATCAACATCTTTTTAAGTGTATTAAGGTCCACTCAATTGAGACTTGAGTTCTGGTACTGTAAAGCTAATCAATTTCTCAAGGTGAAAGGAGTCATAGAATCTGGAGTTAAAGCTACTACTGCCATTTAAGCACACATACCACACACACACACACACACACACACACACACTTCTAATATAATATTCTAATATATATTTATTTCTAATACATAATGTCTAACTCCATTTCTAAACAGTTATCTTTATAGCATAAATAACAGTAGGTCTCACCACTCATCAAAGAAGCTTCTTATTGCAGCAGATGTTTACAGTTACCCCCTTAGTTGCTGTTGGTCAGCTATGTGGTCATAGCAATGAGAAAAGAAAATATAATACTGAGAATATCATCTATCCATATTATGCATTCTGTGGATTCTCATGCTAGGGCATGCAATTTAATCCTTTTTTTCTTCATAATATCCATGACAAACGATCTTCCCTTTATTGGTCATTTCTTCTTTTTCCATCACCTCATAAGTATTTAAAATGGAAACATAATAAAAAGACAAATTTTGGAGAAAAACATGCTAGTTATTTTTACCATTAAATGTATTGCACATCAGAGTGTTATGAAGGGTACTCTACACATAATATATATTTGATTTCAAACAAATAGCTAACCAAGTGCACTAGTTCCTAAGTATTTTTCTATAGGAATAAATGTCTAGCTTTGCACCTTTTCAAACAAATTTTGAGAAATAGATTTGAAGGATTTTTTTTATTGTACATGGTGTGGAGTTTCATGAAAACAATTTATTTTGAGTATATCATTAATGTTGACCATATTCAATTCTTATGTTATCCTTCCTACCTATGCACTGCTGACATTTTTCCTTTTCTTCTCTTCCTTTATTTAGCTTCTGTTTTTTATCTATACATATGTGTGCATGCATAGAAATGTACACACATGCACACATACACACACACACATACACACACAGCTTATTATGACTTTATCTCTGCATTAAAAAGTAGGGCCAATAAAACAAAGAAACCATGTTCCACTTGTACTTTTCAATTCTGATTTCTTATGTTTATTATGATGATCTCTAGATATATCCATTTTTAAGACAATGACATAAATTCCAGCTAATTTTAGCAAGTGAAAATTCCTTGTAACTATTATTTAGTGCTGATGGTAGGACATGTTTCTTTGTTTTAGATCCTCTGTTGTTTTGTTTCTTTACACTGTTATTTTCTGAGGAGATTCACATTTTGAATCAATACATATTTAATAACACACATTATACAAGCCATGTTTGCTGAATTGAGTATAATTTTCTGAGGAAAATAATGTATTGCTATTTAGGCTAGAGAGGAGTGTGGGAAAGCATGTTTACTATCTTTCCTGTAACACTGACTTAAAATGTTGGAATAAATGAATCTCACACCACAGACTGGACATAGTGGGTTTCTGACATATAAATTTTGAAATATATTTATAAAAATTAAAAATATGATATTTTTCTTTATTACCTTGGATTTCTCTCTTGGCCAGTCTTTTTAAAATAGGCTTAAATACTTTCCATGTATTCTAATATAATAAACCTCAAAAATTTTAATAAAACATGTTTTAGATTATGTACTACTGATTTATATTGAATAGTTCTTTATACATTACTGAATTACCCCTCTAACTTGAACAACATAATTTTTATTGGTATTTTAGTTACAGCAAACCTTAGAGGAATCACATTTTACAAACAGAAAATTTAAAGGCAATGAAAAACATTCATTTTAATTTTAAGAAATTTGAAAACAATCCAAAATACTTTAATGGGTGATCAACACAGCTAGATATATGTTATAAAACATCATATTAGATAGAGAATGTAAGCTTGAATATAGCATTTAGCAAATAATTCATTAAGAAACTATTGTTACTTGGCCCATGATACACATCAGAGATTGATTGCTATAGCAGCAAGAACACTGTCTTTTTTCCTCTTAATAGTTTTATTACTTCCTGAGAATATTTTACAGTTAGTCTGACTTTTATTGATGTTGTAAAGATCAAAAAAAGGAAAACAAAAAACGTTTTATGGAAGGAAAGGGTTTATTTCAGTTTATAATTGAAGTCTTCCAGAAGGAAAGTCAAGGCAAGGTCTCAAGACATGGCATTGGAGGCAGAAACTGAAACAATCTAGGCTACAGAGGAATGTTACTTCCTGGCTTGTTCTTCACTGCTCGCTCAACTATGATTTCCTGTATACTCCATATCATACCTCTAATGATGGTATCCAACAGAGCGATCCATGTACTTCTGCATCATCATTAATCAAAAATATTTCCAACAGCTATGCCTACAAGCCAATCTGATGGGATCATTTTCTCAATTAAGTTTTCCTTCTTTTCTGACAAATCTAAGCAACACAACATATTCATATTTTTTTCTGGGGTGGTCATGTTAGAGCTTAAGGTGCACAGGGCACATGGTGTGTCAGAAACTCAGTATAGGCACTATCTGATTTCCATTTGACAAACCCCAGGTACATGGGCTGTTCCCAGCCAAGCACCTCCACAGCCAGTGCCACAGAAGGACCCACCTATGGCCAGTCGCAGGCCTGTGTCAAAACAGTGTCATGTTCTGCCTCCTAAAACACAGTCCTCTTGGGGCTGCCATCAGAAGTACCAGGGGAGTCCATGCAATCAAAGTGGAGCAGCAGACTTATGACTTCCCCACAAGAGATTACATACAGTAACCTATTAAGAGTCTGGATCAACACTCAGCCTGGAGCCTGGAAAAAAGGGTGAAGAAGACACCTGAGAACAATAAATTGGATTTAAAACTTCTATAAGATGTTTTAATATAGGTTTCCTTACAAATGTTTTCTAGCTTAGAAGTTAGTTCACTAATTTAATAAAATTTTTGTTTGTAATAACTGTCAAAAGAATATTTCCATAAATAAGTACTGTCCTTCAGATAGTTTAAATAATTATTTACTATTTTGAAAGTGTGATTTAAATATACTATAAATATTGTAAATGGGTAAAATAAAATGAATTAATAATATATGTACTCCATCTAGATATGTACTAAATCTATTGGTAGCTACCAAATGGCACATAAAATGAGTCATCTGTGACCTTTAATCCTATTTCATAAAAAAGTTCAAGTGTTAAGTTTCTTATAAAGCACCCCTCTATCTTGTTCTGATGCATAAAATGGCAATCCACTTGTATACATTCTGAACTGGAAACTAGTAAACAGAGATATGGGTGGCATTTAAGATATATCTCCTGGTCACAAGGTCCCGTGCATCAGGTTTTATTCTTATGTGTATATAACTAAATATGTAACAGTAACACAAAGAAAAAAATAAAGTATTGTAATTGTTATAAAAATAGAAATTATAGCAATGATTAACACTGTAGATTCATTTAGTTTAATTTCTTTACATTTAAATCTACAATACTGACAAACAAAACCACAAACTCAAGAAAATGAATTTGTGCCAAAATATTATGTTTATATGACAAATTAGGTAGAAAGTTATGAGAATCTTTACATTCATAACCCAGGCTGGCCTCAAAATCAATATGTAACATTTCTTTAAGTGCTTCTCAGCCATTCTAGATTCCTTAGTTGAGAAGTCTCTGTTTAGTTCTGTACCCCATTTTTAATAGGGGTATTTTTTCTCTGGAGTCTAACTTCTTGAGTCCTCTGTATAATTTGGATATTAGCCCTTCATTGGATGTAGGGTTGGTAAAGACTATTTCCCAATCTGGTGGTTGCCATTTTGTCCAATTGATAGTGTTCTTTGCCTTAAACATCCTTTGTCATCAGGGAAATGCAAATAAAAATGACCTTTAGATTCCACCTCATACCAATCAGAACGGCTAAGATAAAAAACTCAGGTGACATCAGGTACTAGCGAGGATGTAAAGAAAGAACACTCCTCCATTGTTGGTAGGATTGCAAGCTGGTACAAGTACTCTGGAAATCAGTCTAGAGGTTCCCCAGAAAACTAGAAATAATTTTTCTGGAAGACATAGTTATACTACTACTGGGCATATATCCAAATGATGCCCCAACATTTAACAAGGACACATGCTCCACTATGTTCATAGCAGCCTTATTTATAGTAGCCAGAACCTGGAAAGAACCCAGTTGTCCCTCAACAGAAGTATGGATATAGAAAATGTGGTATATTTACACAATAGAGAACTACTCAGCTATAAAAACCAATGACTTCATATAATTCACAGGCAAATTTATGGAACTAGAAAATATAATCCTAATTGAAGAAACCGAGACATAAAAGAATACACAGGTATATACTCACTGATAAGAGGATTTTAGCTCAAAAATCTCAGAACATCCATGATACAATCCACACACCATATGCAGCTTAAAATAAAAGGTAGAACAAACTGTAAATGCTTCAATACTACACAGAACTGGGAACAGAATAATCACAGGAGCTATATGGAGGGAGGGAAGGACCAAGGAGGGTGAGAAGAGAGCGAGAGAAAAAAGGGGTGCAGAAACAGGTATTGGAGAAGTTCTGAGGATCAGGAAATTAAATAGAAACATGCAACAGAGAAGGATGGGGAACTGGGATAGCCAGTAGAAAGTCCCAAACTTCAGGGAAGTAAGAGACTCCCAGAAGCCAATGAGGATGACTTTAGCAGAAATATTCAATAAAGGGGAAATGCAACCTGTAGAGATCAACTCCAGTAGATAAGCATGGGCCTCATTTGAGGGATGGGGACACCCACGCAGCTCAAAATTTAAGCCTAAAAATGTTCCTGTCTAAATGAAAGGCAAGGACAAAAATCAGAACAGATACTGAAGGATAGGCTATCCTGAGACTGCCACACCTAGGGAAACATCCCATCTGCAGACACTAAACGCTTACACTATTGTTGATGCCAAGAAGTGCTTGCTGACAGAAGCCTGGTATGCCTGTTCCCTGAGAGGTATTACAAGCACTTTACCTATACAGATGCAGATACTTACAGAAAACCATTCAACTGAGCCCCAGTATCCCAATGGAAGAACTAGGGAAAGGACTGAAGGAGCTGACCAGGGTTACAAACCCACAAGAAGAACAATATCAACTAACTGGACAACACAGAGCTCCCAAGGATCAAACCACCAGCCAAGGAGTATGCATGGAGGGAGCCAGGACTCCAGATACATATGTATCAGGAGTAGCCTTGTCTTACTTCAGTGGGAGGGGATGGAGGCTTGATACCCTAGAGTTGTGGGAATGCTAGAAGAGTGAAGCAGAAGTGGGTAAATGGTTGGAGAAACACTCTCAAAGGGGCACAGAGGAGGTGGAAGGGAAATGGGATAGGGGATTTTTGGAGGGGTAACTGGGAAGAGGAATTTTATTTGAGATGTAAATGAATAAAATGATTAATAAAAAAATCAATATATAGTCAAAGATTACCTCAAGTTAGCAGTCATCCTGTTTCTATTTTCCAAGTGCTAGGCTAAGAGTCTCGTACTCTTTTTTTTTTTTCAAATTATTTTTTTATTAGATGTTTTCTTTATTT
>NW_022196894.1:59335423-59352382 GCF_008632895.1 Mastomys coucha | reverse complement strand
TCATCCTGCACTTGCTGGCATCCACAATAGTGTCTAGATTTGATGATTGAATATGGGAAGGATTCCCAACTGGAGCAGTCTCTGAATTGTCCTTCCTTTAGTCTCTGCTCCATAGTTCGTCCCTACAACTCCTTTCATGGGTATTTTGTTCCCCCTTTTAAGGAGGAATGAAGTATCCACACTTTGGTCTTCCTTCTTGAGTTTCTTATGAGTCTCATAGTCTTATAGTCACGTAGTCCTAGTCACGTAGGAGATTCTTGGTGTCTCTTCACAGAAAAAGAAATCCTAAGATAGAAGTTGGTACCAGGAATCCATCATCATTTTGATGGGCCTGATCATGTTGTAGTTTGCTGACATATGGATTTAAAGATTTGTATTAGAAAAACAGTTAAATGTTTAACAGGGCTTTATAGGTCATACTAGTGGAAACAGGGAAGAGAATATGTAGATGAGAGGAATGTAGATTATCATGGGCTAGATCAAGAGGGTTCAGAGGTAGTGTATTAGTATGTGTCTTGAGACCATTCTTACGTTATTTGAGTGAAAAATGTGGCTGGCTTTTTCCTTTGTCTGAAAAGTTTGATAAACTGAAAATTTTAACTCTACTGGCAGAGGAGACTTCAGAACAGCCTAGTATTGACTTTGTTGTGTGGTTACTAGTGACCAGTTTTATGCAGATCTTTGATGCACACACATACAAACAAAAACAAACAAAACAAAACAAACAAACAAACAAAAACCCTGAACTCTGTGTAGTGAGTAATGTAGACTTTGAGGAGAAAGGGATCCCTGGGAAAAAAATATTTTTGAAAGTCTCATTCCACATGGAATAAAGGGAGTTTTCACCTAAGGATAAAACCCTACCCAACTGAGCTTAGAAAATTACAAACAATATAAGTTTCTATTGACACTTCAGCCATGGATATGTGAAAGTTGTTATGGAATGTCTTCATGACCAAGGAAAGCTACGAAGGCCAGACATATGTCTGGTGTTCTTGCATGGAGGTCCAGAGAAACCATGGCATGAAGCTGTGAAAGTGAAGCCTGGATTTCATTGGATACCCCAAGATGTTAGAAATGCCAGAGTTGTGGGATAACTGCCAAAGAAAATTGCTGACAGGGAATAGGACCAACTAATGAGAAAGAAGTATATTACAATCAACAAAACTGAGAGGAATTGAAGACCTGATGAGTGCTTTGACATCAAATGTGGAGATGCAGAGTTGAGAGTTTACCAGCTGGTTTTCAGTTTTGCTTTGGTCTAGTATTTCCTCACTGTTCTTCCTTTCCTCCATTTTGAATGGTTATGCATATTCTGTGTCATCATATGTTGGACATATATGATCTACTTTTTCATTTAGATTTTAAAGGGGGTTACAGTAAAAGATCACATGAGTCTTTTGAAAAGACTTTGATCTTGGGACTATTAAACCCTGCTTAGATTTTGATAGACTATGGAGTCTTTTGAAGTTAGAATAAATGTAGTTTTACCTTGTAATATGGCTATAAGCCTCTGGGGGCCAGTCAGTGAAATGTGGTGGTTTGAATAGGAACAGGCCCTGTCTTAGGGTTTCTATTGCTGCAACCAAACACCATGATCAAAAAGTAAGTAGAGGAGGAAGCAGTTTATTCAATTTACACTTCTACAGTACTGTTCATAATCAAAGAGAGGCAGCTTTTCCTCAGTTTCAGTAAAAGTTGGTACAGTCAGTGCAATGGGCTGTGCATCTTATCCTTAATTTCGTTAGGCACTATAGGTTCACAACTAGGGAATTCCTGGGCTCTAACATCTTCTGTCTTTTGTCTCAAGCCTTTGTACTATCATAGCTAATATTTCTTATTGTCCAGTTATTCATTCAACCAACATGGTCCAGCTGGATCACACAGACCTAGAATATCTGTGAATATCTTCCTTTCCAGAGCAGCTGTGTTGCTGGATTAAAATTCCTCTACATACCACAACTGTGTGAGATTTTTTGATGTGAGAAAGTGTCTACCTCTTAGTTTCTACTGCCTTTCATTTAATATAACTATTTTTTTCAACTGCTAGCTAAAATTTAAAGTCATGAGTTGTGCTACAGCTCTCAAGCACTATACTCTTAAAATGTAGCCATTTTTCTGTATCTACAGGAGATGGGTTTTAGCAGCTTCATGTATCCTGAAATGTATAGAGATTCATTTCATCTCATAATATGTCAGGCCTGTAAACATATACTTGTAATCCTTTCACTAGGGGCATCACTAAAGACACTGTCGGATGACAACTTTGAGGCCAGTATAGCATTGTCTCAAAATACCACAGGCTAAGGATTAGCTTGGTAGTAAAACAGTTACTTGCCCAACATTGTGTATGGTTTGGCTTTGATCTCTATCATTACAAAAGAAAAAAAGAAGCATTTGCAAATAAAATTAGTTATCCCCTTATAAATTTTAATATTAGATATTAGTATCTAATATCTGAATTATGTGAAAATATTAAAGTGTATTTTAAAAATAATGATAAGAAAGAAAACTTCAATATGTAATAAAGAGACAATAGTGTGATTTATATTCATGATCTATAAGTATTTTTATCCAAATAAAATTGGCACACATGGTGTGCTGATTATACTTTCTAAAAGTTAAAGTTATAGTGACATACTACTTTTGCATCTTGAAATGACACATGATTTCAGACATTTAGCAAGAGAAACTCTGCCCTGAATATACTAACATAATTTTGAGAAGAATTTAATTTAACTTGTACAATAATTTATAATCCTATGCAGGCACATAACCATATAGTGGTATCTTCCCAGTTAGTTCATGTCATCAATAGTAGGAAAAATTAGTCTACAGGGACTCCTAGTATACTGGGTTTTGACAAGTTCAGTGACAGACAACCTTGGAAAGTGCTATCTATCAAACAGCCTGAGGACAGAATGACCAGACCTTTACTCTTCATTATGTATTTTCTCTCTCAACACATATTTTCATATATGCTAAATGTGGTCATCCTGTTAAATTAATACCAAATTTTATTAAAATGCATACCTAATTTACCTAATTTCTTTATGTATAGAAAAAGAGAAGCATACATTTCATTATAGGAACAAGGAATTAGGTCAGATATGATATAATAATCATGATGAAATTTCTTTCTCCTAATGTGATACTGTATATTTACATGATATCAATTTCAACTAAGTAATAACATTATCTACTATCTTATTTTGTATATATTAATATTTTAATTGCTTCTTATACTCTTCTATTATATATATTTTTATCAGTTTTAGTCAGAAATCTATAGGAATGAATTGAAATTTTCTCTTTGCTTTCTCATACTTAGCACAACATGGAGATTCTGCACCAGGATATTATGTTTGCCTTTTGTTGATTGATACTATTTTACGAAGGAAGTTTCTAATTTTTACTTTTAACATAGAAGGACAGAGCCTTATAATGAATTAGAAATATAATGTTTATCCTGGAATAAACTTAGGAGAAAACTGCTCTGTAGGAAAGCAATGCATGCCTTCTTCCTGAGTAAGGATTATCCCCAAATCTCTAGGTCAGCCTCACTTTCATACTTAGTATCCTGGGCATGACTGGCTTCTGTCAACAATGAATACTGAGCAAGGCAGCTTGAGATAATCCTCTATTACATTTAATTCAGGCTTATAATGAAAATTTAGTCTCAAACAGCTATGGAACATTTTTCTCCCTCAAATAAACCATAAGCCTTTGAGATTTAGGGTCCATGATTAAGAAAAGCTTACCTGATCGACTCCTGAGAAAGCATTGACCTCTGAACATTCATGTAATTTAATGAGAGCAGCAATATACAATTACTGATCAATCCTACTTTTAAGGCAGAGTGTTTGAGTTCTACTCAGGTTCTTAGACTCTGTAGTATTATCTGTGGTGATGGGAAGAGCTGCTTCCTGTATGTATAATCATCTTGCTTTTAATTTATTTGCAGGAGACTAATTTCAAGATAGTTATATGAAAAGCACCAATCATAGATGAACTAAGCAACTTGGATATCATACAGTGTGACCCAGTTGCCCACTGCCTCTCAGAAATCTGGTTAAAATATATTAAAATATTCATAAAAGTAAAATAATCTCAAAATAGGAATCAATTTAATGTGACTCAATAGGAAGATGAAATGCTGGTAGGAATATCAGACAAAACTAATTTCAGACTAAGGACTGTTACTAGAATAAGAAAAGCATTTCAAAAATAATGAACAGATTCATTCTCTTGAAGATACAAGTTTGAACGTTAATGTGTTTATCAACAGAACATCAAATTTCATGAAACAAATACAGAACTGGAATGAAAAAATAAATGCATAAATTTGTAAAAGACTTCTATATCCTTCTTTTAGTAGTTAATACAAGAAACAAACAAAAATAACAGTAAAGTAAGCTGATTATCAACTTTACTCACCAGTCACCTCACTCAGCAACAGGCAATATTCCACTATTTCCATTGTCTCTAAGGAATCAAGTTTGAGATGAGGACTAAATAACATGTCTCACTGAATGAGTTCCATCACCAAAGTTAGAAGAGAGGAAAGTAAAATTGTCTCATATCCTTAGTAGACGAAGAATATACAGATAAAAAAATGGTTTGAATTTTAGACATCAAGCATATGTCATATTAACAAATTGTGACTATGAGTTCATTGACATAAAGTAATAGTATAACCAACAAAATCACAAGACAGGAAGTACACACATCACTTCCCTTAAAGAAGTAGTTGTTTATCTAATTTTCAACAATATATCATATGAATACAAGAGACTTGCTTTTGGAAAACTGATGACATTATGATAATTTAGATTATAATGCACTATTTAAATTTAAAAAAAAAGTAAACATACTATAACGTTCCTGGTCATTTAAGTAAAATTTGTGAAAGGATGCGAGGCAAAATGTTAATATCAGACTGATCTCTGGTGCTTTTATTTTCATTGTATTTTTTGTAGTTTGCAGTAAGATTGTAATTCATTTGCAACAAAAACTTAACTTTCATATTCATCTATGGGGCATATATTTTTTGATTAAATAATAGCAAACTGCACTGATAACTTCTAATTGAACATAAATACAGTACTTATATTAGGTACCTAATTTTCCTCATACCTAGCTGATGTAGAGCTCATGTAAACCAACCTTTACCTCTTCCAATGCAGCATTTTCTTAGAGGTGACTCAAAGAGAAGCTCTGTGCCTATTAAGCATCATTTGCTCTGAATTTAAATCTGACTTTATTGAGTATTCAATTTTCCTTCAGGTGCTTTCATATAGAACCTTCATTTGACCATTAAGGCACTTGAGTGGTTGATAAAGGCTCTCTCTCTAATTACAGAGGAAAGCAACATGTGTTGACAACTATACTATTTAGAGAGAGTGACTTCCTTGGGTACCCACTACATTCTAACATTCAAGATGCAATGTTTAGAATCATATATTCTCTGTATCTAAATCACAGGAGACAAAAGAAATACACACACACCCATATCCCCATATGTTTAATGTACAAATGATACTATACATATATATATATATATATATATCTACCCATTTTGTTGAAAGTACAAAAGCCTGGAATTAGAGAGTTGGGTTCCTGGCTAGCTTTTGATTTGTGTTCCTCTCCACATAACTGGAATTGGATTCATTTTCTCAGGTAATTTATTTATCCTTTGTTTCAATTTTGAGATGCAATCTAAATGCATGTACTTTCCTTCTAATGTGCTTCTGTATTTGGGAATGAATTAAATTGGTAAGCCTTTAAAACTATTTTATTTTGGGCCAAGATACCTGACTTTTCCCTAATAGCAAAGCTGCTTTTTATATGGCACTGAATTCCCAGGTATTACTTGAAACAACACGAGACGCAATCACTTATCAAAGAAAATTCACAAATATTTATGAACAAGTGCCCAGAATTTAGTAGATTTATATATATACTGTTTGTCTTTCATCTCTCCATTATATATCATTTATCTATTATATATATATATAAATATATAAATATGTGTGTGTTATATATTCATAGATATTTACACATATATACACACATATAATACTTGTCAGTGAATGGTCCACGTGCACCTACTCCTCGAATCAACCATTCTTATGTAGCAAACTGCATTTTATCTTATTATTAATTAATTTTCTCACCTCATGAGTGAAACCACTTATGTTGGAGATATATTTCTATGTCATTCTCAGATTTCTAATTTGTTTAATGGAGTTTTGAGAAGTTAAAAAGTACTATGACTAATTTAGTGGAAATAAATGTGACAAAAGATCTATTTAGAACACTTTCATGAAACACATATGACTTAATTTTTATAAATTAAGTAAAATATCACTTTATACTTAACATTAAATTTCACGTTATTTCAAATAACAAACTATTAACTTTAAAATAAATATTTTTGCTTGATTCAAGTGAGTTTTTAAATTGCTTAAGGAATCATCATTTTTAATTTTTCTAGACTTTGAATTTATAGTGACATGTGTTTTAATTTTAATAATACTCAGAAAAAAAATAGATAAGATATTTAATCTGTCTTAAGCAGTCAACTAAACTCCCTTACTAGCCAAGTTAAATTGTGAGTAATGTGATATCTTGCAAATGCTTCTGAATACTCACTGTTTATCATGTCAAGAATGTGGTAGGGATATGCCTTAGTGTCTTATGCAAGGTTTCCAATTTTGTGAAGAAACAGCATAACCATGGTGATTCTTATAATGTAAAATATTTATTTAGGGTTGGCTTACAGGTTCAGAGATTTAGTCTCTTATCATCATAACAAGAAACAGCAGCATGCTTCAGACTTGGTTCTGCAGAAGGAGCCAAGAGTTCTACATCTGAATCAGTAGGTATCAGAAAGATAGAGTGAGTTACTGGGCCTGGTTTGTGCTTCTGAAACCTCAAAGTTCACTCTTAGAGTCACACTTTTTCCAAAGAGGCCACCCACACTTTCAGGTTCAGAGGTTTAGTCCATTATGATGGGAAGCATGGCAGTGTGTAGGCTGATATGGTGGGAAAAGTAGCCAAGATTTCTGCATATTTATATTCAGTCAGCAGGAAGAGTGAATGGCATTGGTTTTGGCTTGAGCATTTGAAATCACAAAGCCCAACCATAATGACACACTTTTTCCAACAAGGCCACACCCACTCTGACAATAGAGTGTCGCTTTCTTTCTTTCTTTCTTTCTTTCTTTCTTTCTTTCTTTCTTTCTTTCTTTCCTTCTTTCTTTTTTTTTGTTTTTTTTTTTTGTTTGTTTTCAAGACAACTACTTTCATAATAGTGTTCCTAATTGTGCTATGAGTCTATGCAAGGCCATTTTCAAAGTGCCACAAGTAGTTAGGATGGTTTTACAACAAAGTAAATTAAATTCAGTTCAGCATGTTCTCATAAAATTCAAATCATATTTGTACTTAATATGTATTGTAATGTATACTTGTAGACTTTCAAATAAGTCAGTTTTTTAAATTAGTTTTTTCCTTCTCTTTATGTTCTGACTCACGTGACTCAAGAATTCAATTTGTTGGTTTTATTTATGCCTCACATGATATGCTAGCTATATTTTTTTGTCAACTTGGCACACCCTAAAGGCATTTTGGAAGGATCTCAATTGTAAAAGCTACCCTTACCAGACCAACTTTCAGGAAGGGCTTTAAGAAGTGCCTTGATTAGTGATTGATATGGATGAGCACATTCTGTGATGGATGATTATGAATTCTAGAACAAAATATAAGAACCAAGCCAGTAAGCATTGCATCCACTGTACCTCCATGCCTTCTGATTCATTTTCTGCTTCTAGGATCCTGCTATTAGTTTCCCCCTTCACTTCTTCAATGATGGGCTCTGATAAACCCTTACCTTGGTCATCATGGCTTCTCACATTCATAAAGATCCCAGACAGCAAACATGGGCTTGTCCAAGGCCCTTGGCAACATATACAACAGAGGACTGCCTGGTCTGGCCTTATGGAAGAAAATGTGCCTAAGGCCCCAGGAATAGGGGAAGCTTGGAGGAGGGAATACTTTTTCAGAGGCAAGAGGGAGGAGGAGTAGGATGAGGAACTCGGGGGGGGGGGGAGAAGACCCAAAGGGGGATAGCTGGAATGTAAATAAATAAAATAATTTAAATGAAAGATCCTAAGACACCTAGGTTATACCTCTTTCACTCATGGAACACAGGACATGTTAATTTCTTCTGAACGGGATCATCACCACAGCCACAAAAGTACCATCATGATTAGAAAATGTAAGATTCAGAGACCTGAGTCTTACATCCAGGATGTCATCCCACTCATGAAGACACAGAGACGGAGATCACTGCGATTAGCAAGAGGTTTTTCATGATCCAGTATACTAAGATTGTCCTGCAATCGGGTCAAAGGCGACCCCAAGGAACAAAAGCACACACTTTTTATACCTTTCCAGAATATAGGTTTACACCATGAGTTGGTTATCTCTCATTGGTGGAGCTCATTGTTCTTTGTTTCTATTGACCTTTGTCCCCCAGGAGAGAAGGAGATACCTGTTGCACTTAGGAGGGGTTGGGGGAGATTGACCCTCCCTGGGACATTTCCTGGAACCAGGCATTTCTCCCTGAAATTAGGGCATCTCTTGGTGATAGATGTTTACTCAGTAAACCCTTTTGAAGCTCTCTGTCTTTAGGCTTAATGGACATTCCTGGCTTCATGGTATTTTTACGAGGTGTACCTGTTTACTCAATTCTTACAAAAAAAATTGCTCTTTAATTAGTATGATTCATATTTGAATAGCTTGCATATCCCTATACCCTCACGTAGAGTGCATTTCAAAGGAAAAATTTAATTTAAATGTGACAATAAGTGTATTGGAGAGGAATCTATCCTAACATTCCTGTCTTTAAATTTATGGCTTGAAAACATTCTTTGTTTTTTTCTTCTGGGTGTCCATGGCTACCTGTTCCTGTATCCAGCCATGTTTGATCTTAAGGGAATCTTAGCAGAACTAGAGAAGGCAAGGCACATGTATTACAGCAACAGAATAGACATGCTTAGGACAATTGTGTTGCTTCAAAGGAGTGAGCCATTGTGTAGCCATATCTTTCAGTATGGTGAATTTGTCAACAAACTGACTCACAAGTAAACATGGCTGATATGAAAAAAAAACAAACCTGCTAGCTTAAGTTTCTCAGACTTTTAATAATGAAACAAATATTATTGTAAAAAGACAAAATATCTACACTCAATAACTAATTACTATGAATGATAGGAAACAAATGTACCTTCTACAATGGTCAAGTGCAAAGACAGATGTAAGGGTTCCATACTCAGATTATCAAATGAGTCAGTGTCTTGACTGCCTGTCAAATTTGGATTTGCCCCATTTCTTATTAATTGAAATGGTATTATACTACCTTTCCCCTTCCATTTCCTCTCAATTATCTTCCTCTAAACCACTTCCACAGACCCCTTCAATTTGGTAGTATCTTTTTCTTTGATATTATTGCATATATAATACACACACGTGTATATCCTGCTAAGCTCACTTTTGTTGCTTAGAGGTAGATGTTTTAAAGGCTGATAATTCGTAATTGGATGGCTAGTAAGCTATATAGATGTAATTATGGCTTATTCAAAATTAGAGAATTTATTCCTAGAAATAGAAATCTACCATGCTTCCTGTAGTTACTGAGGCCAAGAATCCTAGAAATGAATCTACTGCTACAACTTTACTAGATTAGCATAAGTTCTTATTACAGTCTAAATCTTATCCTTATACCTACAGAACTGTATAGCTACTACCTCCCATCAAAAAAGCCTCTTATGGAGACTATCACAGAAAACTACAACTGAATACAGTTCAGGGACCAATGGATATTTAGGGAGCACCCCCAGTAGGTACATTTAAATGACAGTTCCTGCATCTATTTCTCAAGGAACATCTTGGAAGAGGAAGTGGAAAGTTATGAGCCAGCATACCAAATCTGAGAAGATGACAACAAAGAGGTGAGTTATAAGAAATAACAAAATCCTCAAAATCCAACACTATTCAAATTTATTTAACTCTTTAAAATACCAGAGAATTTGTGCACAAAAATCATTTCTTCATACTCTCTTTAGACACGAGACTTAGAATATACATAGTAAAGCATTAATTATTTATTGACTCTAGCAGAAGTTATGAAACTTGGCTTCTCTATTATGCTAAAATTCTACCCGAGGAAATGAAAACTAATAACCTTCAAAAGTAATGGAGCTTTTTTCATTAGGTTTACATTAATCAAAGAAAAGTAAAATGAAATTTAAAGGCACTCTATCATTGTTTGCTAAAACAATAAAACTACCTGACCTCATAGTCATTAACTGCTTTGAAAATTTTACACTGAATTAATTCCATTCTGTTGGGATGTAATTATAAAAGTTTCTAACTCTTAATGTATTGTGTATGAGAGAGACTTTCTAAATACTTTGAGAGAGACTTTCTAAATACTTTGAAATTCTAATCTGGTTAGTATAAAGTAATGAACAATGAGTCTAAGCTTCAGTACCAGGTCACTGTTATTCTGTTATGCATCAGTTACTCATTATTATCAAATACCATTACTCTGTGCATGGTACAAAGAATCTTTACTTCCAATTTAATGTAGTTGTAGCAACTATGATCATTATTTGAAAGATCAGCAACAAAAGATGTTGTAGTTCCAAATTTAGATTTATTTCTATTTCTCTAACAGCAGTGATTTTTTTGTTAGGTTGAAGAAGGTTGTGTTGATGGGACAACTGGACATATCATTAAGTTCTAATATTGAAGTCAGTATCATGTTTTCTCAGCCTAATTTACATACACTTCAAAAGATTACATTAACAACACAGACTTCATGTAAGTTAAATAATATGCAATTGGGATGCAATTTAAATAAATTAATATAAAAAGAAAGATATACTGAAAAGGAAGATATGATCTTAAACTAAGTAGAGAGTCTCTTTCAGAACTCCAAACTCAGAATCTTCCCATGGGTCAAACATTCTTCTTCCATCTTTAGGAAAGAGAGGGAAGTACATGTATACAAGCAGTCCAGTTTAGTGTTTCTTCTGTCATATTGAACTCAGCTACACAGCAGAGACAACTACTGCTCAGAATTATTATTGTAGGATGAGAATTATGATACACATGATTCAGTGATATTATCATTACGTAAATGTGAATCTCATGTATATCAAGCAATGTGCATTCAGATGATTATTAATAAATTTGATTGTTACAAACAACACATTTGCTTTTATATCAAGGTTTAAATGACTTCTACATATCAGTATTGCAATACTTGTCTCTCATTATGTTATTTATCTTTAAATTTAGTGCTACTTTGTAGTGTTTTTTTAATATAGTCTAAAGTAAATATGTTACTAACCATTATTAGATATTGATTCAGAACTAACAAATCAACATTTGTTATAAACACATACACTTAAAATAAGTGATAATTCAACATATTCTTCCAGGAAAAAGTTAATTAGACAATAAGAAAAGACTACACTTAAAGGTATATATGGAAGACTACACACACAAACACACACACACACACACACATACAACACACATACACACAGAAGTTGGTTGTAGCAATGGAATGATTTTATAAATGAGAGTTTCTCAAAACAAAGATCATTGGTTACTGGCCTTCTTCAATTCACAGTATTTCCTAAGGGCAGAGCTAGTGGAGAGCTCCATAGCCCTTCCTTCTGACTATTTATTATATTTTGAATAAGTCACTCTGTTGCACTAATAGAACAGATTATCTTGGGGAGGGAGCCTAGCCTTTAATGACTGAGCCATCTCTCCAGCCATTATGGAAGGATAAGCACTAAAGGTCATTTTGAGGGGTCATCTGGGAACCTACTGCTGGGACATGGGTCAGGAATAGAGTTATGTGAGAATTCTGAGTGCTTGTGAGAAAACCCCAAGAAAATAGTACAAGTTTCTTGTAACCTCAGTTTTTTCAAACCACCAAATTGTTCTTAGAATATGTTTGTGTGTGTGTGTGTGTGTGTGTGTGTGTGTGTGTGTTCCTCCTAGATATAGTGGATGGGAATGCGTTTACTACAGATTATTCATTCCAAATGGATATTGTTATTTGTTTAAATACCTCAATGGAAAACCATGCTTTTACCATATGTAGCTTGTCCGTATGACTGCACTTTCCTCATGTGATTGTCCTTAACTCTCTGAGTACAAAATATGTGATTCTCTGAACAAAGTTGAATGTTGCTGAGACTTTAGTCAGCCACCTTTATATGTTCCATTCTCCCAGGTTTCATTGCCAACTCCAATGGTAAACAACTACTACTGTAGAGATTTCTTTAAAAAGATAAATATATGAAAGTAACCTAAATGGAATCTCAAAATAACAAGGGATATAGATTCCCAACTGGTCATTTTTTCTAATGAAGTAAAACATCCAGTTCCAGGAATGGATTATGTATAGCTGAAGGTCCCATAGATAGCACCCTACAACTCAGGCTATTGTCAAAGCTATTGGTTACTCTCCTCAAACTATTGATAAATTACTGATGACAATGTATTTATCTCATTGAATGTAGAGATGATCTGGTACCTAACTATAGCCTTCACCAATTCTGAATAGTGTTCATAGCACTGGAATGAATTCTACAAGCAACCAGAGAATGCATATAACTACCAACTCCATTTCAAATCCTGTGATCCATAGGAATGACTTGCCTACAAGGTACACTGATACAACAGTGATCAAATGTGAGAATAACCAACCACTCTCTGAGTAGGTTTAAGGCCTATGCCACTAGACATTACTCACACATTTTATTAAACAAGTGGCCAAAACCCTATGACTAGACAGGCCATCAGCCTAGAGAGAAACCAAATATTATTGCTTTGTTAAAATGTCATAGCCATGAAATTATTCCTAACAGCCTTCTGCTATATTAATAGATCAGTATTTCTCTCAGCCTTTATCAGGGAAGATTTCTTTTACAGTGGATGGAAAGCAAAACAGACACCAGGAACTGGACAGTGTTCAAGAGGTGATAGACTGAACTACTACTCATCACTAGTTTGAATTTCTTCATCAAATCTCTCCTGTTAGCATTCAGTGAGCTTTATAAAAGAAGAACCAGAGAGATTATAACAAGCCAGAGAACAGATGCACAAAATGAACCTACTCAGAGACTGTGTCAGCAAGGATAGGGCTACTGATTCCCAAGCACAAAGCAATTTTTAATTGGAAGACACTTAGAAAAAATAGCTTTCTTCAATGAAGTCTCACTAAGTATAGGTTATGTCCCATGCCCTGCAATATATGCCCAACAAAAATGAAGTGAACTATATTTCCAAAGACTTTTTTTTTTATCTCATGTTGCTTTACTTCAACTTTTTTTTTTTGTCTTACTGATCTTTGCCTTGTGTGTTTACAGCTTCTGGTTTTATACTTTTTATGAGTTTTATTAGATGTATATGTGTATATATCTATATATCTGTCTGTGACTTTATATATATATATACATTATATGTATGTATATATGTAGGTATATACAAATATGTATATAAATATATATATAAATATATATACACACACATATATAAATATATATTCATTATATATATATATATGTTATATATATATAAGTTTTTCTTGTGCTTCCTCTATAGTCCTTTACTTTTTTTTTTTTTTGCTGTTTTGTTTTCTAAAAAGATGCAGGGAAATATTGGGTGGATGAGGAGGTGGGAAGGATCTAGGAGGAGTTGAGGAAATGGAAACTGTGATCAAAATGTATTGTATGGAAAAATGTTTTTGATAAAAATAAGAAATAGAAAAAGAGGAATGGAATTGTATCAGACACAGGGACACTTTGGTAATAAAACTTGAATATATGTGTTTTTTTCCAATGGTATCACTGAAGAGTTGAGGCTTTCTAACCCAAAGAGAAATTTCCCGTCTCCTGATTCTTCCCCTGACATCAACCCCAACTATTCCTCTCCTTTCCATTCTTCTTTTTTGCCTTTGTTATGTTTTTATTTTTAATTGGTCTTCTCTAATGTCAATGTATGAATTTTTATACAATGTCAATTTTAGTTTTAAGTATTTGAATCTCTTTTATGATTTTCACTTACGGATTACTTATTTTATGTGTCATATTTAGTATGTAGAACTTTTCTGTAGCTCTGCTAATATTCCTCTCTAATTAAATGACTATGTAGCCACAGAAGTTAGCTTGCATAATTTTAGCCAAGTGAAATTACCAGCAGTTGTTTTATGCTCTAGCTTGTGCATTTTCATATGGCTAAAATGAATTTGCATGGTTTATTTTCAAATGCAGTTTTATGAAATTTGATTAGAAAAACATGATTTATAATATTTTGAACACTCTGTCTTTATTAATTTCTTGTCTTTCTATTGCCAAAAATAATAAAATTTTCTATAAGTGTTGCTTTGTCTATATGTCTTTTTAATTTTTTCTTTTTATTCTTTATGGAAACTGCAATATTATTATAATATTATATAAATAGGGTTTCATGTCTTTGTGATTGAATGTACTTTTCATTTTTATCTCTGGCCATATTATTTGAATTTAAATGTATTCTAATTGGTAGCATTTTTAACAATAAGAAATATCAATATTTTCCCTTTCAGTTACTTTTAACTTGTCCCAGTATTTATATTATTTTTCATTGGTAACATTACTTATTTATTTATAATTTGAGCCATTTAATTTTGGTGTTTAAAGCATCAGTATTTATTGTAACTATTATTAATTTATATCAATCATTTAGTATTTGATTTCATTTTTCTTTTGTTTTAAATTTGTTTTTTATTTTTGCTCTAACATAACTTTCAGTCTATTCTAAGTTAACTTTAAAGACTTTCCTTGAATTTTATATTACATCTAGTTGTTAGGGTTCCTACCCCTCAACTTTTCTAATCTATGTAGAGTTTATAGTGTATCACATCAAATAAAAACTAGAAATTTGCTAATATTGAGGCCTATTTTGCTTTCATTTATGTAATAATTTCAAATCTAAAGTTACATGAAACATTTTCAAAAATACATGAATTATGTTTTGCTTTAAGTAATTGTGGCTAGATGAAAATGTTTCATTATTTTTCAAGTTAACATCTATACTAATTCCCTAAATTGTAATTTCTATTCCTATATTACCTGAAGAAATTGCTTTTATCTTTTTAAATTTATTCTTTTATGGTGTTTGATGGGCATATATTATGAAATTTTTTCATGGTTAATTAAATTTTACTTAGTAACACAATATTGTTATTTTAATTACTGAGTATTTTTTATTAAGTTTTTAGGCTGACAACATATTTTCTCTTAATAATTTGATGTGGTTTGTGTTTGTGTGTGTGTTCGTGTGTATTTGTTTTGTACTCTGTATTTTCTATCTTATTCTTTTGATATAGCATCACTCAATGAAACTGGAAGCTTGCTAAATCCAGAAAATCCCCACCTTCTTCTTGTTTCCTTCCTTTCCAGTACTGAAATAACATGATCGCACAAAGATACATCTATCTGGGTTTTATATGGCTGCTGACTAAAATTATCATGCTTGTTCAGCACCTATATCAAACCCAGATGTATCTTTGTAAGTACCCTTATCTACAAGGTGATCTTTCCAAATCTAAGATTGATTTTTGTTCTTTATACATTTGCATGAAAATCATGCATGTTTCTCTCCCTGTCTTTTTATAGCTAGTACATCTGATTTTTGCTCATTCAGTAAATTTTTGTTTTATTTGTTTATTTTGTAAACTTTTATTGTATTATGACAAGAAAAGTTACATAATTTCAATTTATCTGAATTTGTTAACATTTAAAAACATATTTTAATTAAATAGAGTTGAATCACATTCTTGTTTCCCTTTTGTACCACCGCTCCTCCCAGAGACCGCCCTCTTCAATACCTACAATATCTTTTTTGTCATATTCCTTAAAATTTATAAAATATTATAGCCATAAAAATAAGTATTATAGAAGTTGTTTGATATAAAACAACAATCAACTTAACAGTCTTCAGTACATGCTTGTTTACAGCAATAGTGAAAATATATTTTTCTCAATAAAAATTTTAAATAACTCCAAACATATTAACTGTATACTTAAAAATAATACATCACTACTAGCATTTTCTTAAATGAACATGAATATATAAAGTTCTTTTGTTTGTTTTGTATTTAGTAGAGTTTAAAATCTTGGGTCTTACTGTGGTACAAGCCCAAAATAAGAACAATTTTTAGACATTGGGTTTCATTGTAATAAGGCTGTATTTCTATGACCCTCACATCACCAAAGAATTTTACCTATATTGTAGCTAAGCTGAGAGGTGATAGTTCTGCTGCACCAAGAAATGAATTGTAGGCTTGATTTTTGGATACAGACTTCCTGCTATGGTCAAAGCTATTTGACTTGAGTGAATGACTTCATTCTCAGGCCACAGAGAACAGGTTGCATTCATTTAAGAAATGGTGTAGGTATTAAGATGATCTATCCATAAAGTCATTCGCTAACTATTTCAATGAAAAATGGTTCTGCTTGGAGGGTGGCACAGTCATTAGATGAGGGTAAGAATTTGGTTCATTAGCTGTGATAATTTGGAAAACCATTCATCTCAGAGAAAGGGTAACTTATAAAGTCCTCTTCTTCAAACTTGATACAAGAGTTACAAATGTCAAGCAAAGCATTCAGTCTCACTTTGTTGTTCTCTTATAAGCCACCTCCTTAGATAATCGTCTATGTTACTTTTGGGTATATAAATACTTTTGAAATATATAAGCTGTTTTGAAAACCATAGTATAGTGTAAAAACATGAAATAAACAATACTACTAATAGAGAGGCTGAGATAGGAGAAGCAAGATTTCAAGACCCTTATGACGCACACAGCCAGACACTGTCACAAACATACAA
>NW_022196894.1:59334781-59335413 GCF_008632895.1 Mastomys coucha | reverse complement strand
GGTAATTGAGAGTTTTGCTGGGTATAGTAGACTGGGCTGGCATTTATGTTCTTGTAAGGTCTGCATGACTTCTGCCCAGGATCTTACAGCTTTTATAGTCTCTGGTGAGAAATCTGCCAAAATTCTGATTGGCCTGCCTTTATATGTTACTTGCCTTTTTTCCCTTACTGCTTTTAAAATTCTTTCTTTGTTTAGTGCATTTGGTGTATTGATTATTATGTGACAGGAGGAATTTCTTTTCTGGTCCAGTCAATTTGGAGTTCTGTAGGCTGCTTATATGTTCATGGGCATCTCTTTCTTTAGGTTAGGGAAGTTTTCTTCTATAATTTTGTTGAAGATATGTGTACTGGCCCATTACATTGGGAGTCTTCACTCTCTTCTATACCTATTATCCTTGGGTTTGGTCTTCTTATTGCATCCTGGATTTCCTGGATGATTTGGGTTAGGAGCTTTTTGTTTTTTGTATTTTCTTTGACTCTTGTGTCAATGTTTTCTAAGGTGTCTTCTGCCCCTATGATTCTCTCTTCTATCTCTTGCATTCTGTTGGTGTTCTTGCATCTATTGCTCCTGATTTCTTTCCTAGGTTTTGTGTCTCCAGGGTTGTCTCTCTTTCTGATTTCTTTATTGATTCT
>NW_022196894.1:59326035-59333957 GCF_008632895.1 Mastomys coucha | reverse complement strand
GAGTTGTGCCCAAGGTCTGCTCTGGATCCCAGCCCAGACAGACCAGAAGGAACCAGAGTCACTGTGCTGGTGGCGTTCCTGTATTCCTGGTCCCGCTGGTCCCAGTTACTCCCAGTTGGGACAGATGTTGGTTCCTCCTCACCTCTGATCCTAGGTATGTTTTATTTGTTTATTATTGAAGGATTGTGTAATGGTCTCATATCCAAAGTTAACATTTTATGGAATTATCTTTTCAAGCACTTCACAGAGATAATTTTGTTGTACAAGGTTTGCTGTTTTTTATTTATTTATTTTACACATTCAATTTTTGGAATTTATAGCATCCAAATATCAGTTATATGCTAATGATTCACGTGGAGATTTTATATGCATATATATGTATCCTTTTTTGAATATAATTCATATCTGTCTTATAAGTCTAGATATTTCTTTTCTTGATTCCTATTTGATTTACTTTTTTTACATGATCTGTATTCTGTTATTAAAATCTAGAATTATCTCCTTATAATTTTCAATTCTCAAATTAAAGTTTGATTTTTATGCTATATCTGCATAAAAAACATTCCTTTGTTCATTATTAACATACTAGTCATGTTTACATAAATTTAGTCTCCTAACTTCAGCATATGGTTTAAGTTATTCATAAGGACTCTCATTTTTATTTATGTAAGGTCACACATGAATGGACTAAATAATTCATATATAAATATATATATACACACATATATAATATAATATATATATATATATGTGTGTGTGTCTTTTCACCCTTAATGGGAGAAGAATATACTAAGTATATCTACTTATTGGGCTATATCTTTATAACAGTGAGATAATAGATATGAACTAACTTTTAGCTATATGAACAAGTCTCTTATTATAGGATAAATGCTGACATAATTATTTGGGATCCATCAGTATCTACTAGTTGCAGCCTTAGCACATAATACCAAGTTGCAATTCTGTTTAATTTAAATACTTATCTCCTACTTTACAATTACTGACAATTTAAAGCATACAAAGGATTATTTCAATCCATAGAATTATTATCCTTTTCTTAACCATAATATTTATTTTTTATTATTCAAAGGTAATTTAAAATCAACAAAAGAAGTATTGGACATATATTCTGGAGACTTTAAAATTTAAGGTCTCATTTCTCTTCAAAGCCCAAGCAATAAAGATGATTTCTGTATTTGAAGTCATACTCTGCCCAACATGAGCTTCCAATTTGTACAGAGCTGACCTCAAATAATGATGTTGTTAACAACAACTTCATGCTTTATGGGATTTTGAGAAAGAAGAAAAGCTAGATCGATCTGATTTCATCAGATCTGGAGCCCTGTAGGTTTCTTTGAATATTGTTCTTTGTCCCAGTATAGGAAGAAAGTGGAAACAGAAAAAGAAAGAAAGAGTTCCTGCCAGTCCCTTTTAATATGGGGCTTTTGAAAGTGACTCGATGAGGACAAAATACTTTGTCTCCCTTTGAGTTAGGTCCTGGGACAGGCAGTCAAAAATGGTAAATTTCAAAGTTATTTTCAAAAGACCAATTAAAATAATGACACTTCATGAAAATCAACAAATATGAAAAGGTAAACTTCAGTGCTGAACCCATTGCCATCTAATTATGCTGATTTTTTTTTTTGGAAAAGTATTGACATTTCTCCAATTATGTATACTTCTAAATATATATAATTTAAAAATGTCAGCCTAATGTGCAAGTTAGAGATAAGTATTTGTTTACTAAATAAATCAGACTCCTATGTTACTGCTATAACCTGTAATTGTTTTTATATGGAAAATTGTTTATATATTGCAAATTTGTAAGCTATTTTTTAAAGTTTGTCTATACATCTTATGAGGAGAGCAAGTACCAACCACATTATATATACACAAACACAAACACATATATTTTACTGTATCGTATGGTAGCCTTTATCATATTGATGTTAACGTTAGTTTATCAGTCTCAAAGAGTAATAGTTTTTTACAATAAAAATCCATATTTAACTCCTCTTGACTATATGCATATGTAAATTTCCAGACCAAAGATTTGGTGATAAGAAATGGTTGGAACTTAGGTATATTGGTCTGAGAGTGGAGATTCCTACGATAATCCCTGATTCTTTACTCTTCTAGAAGTGGCATGTTAGCATCCTTATATGACAGGATTTTTTTTTTTTAAGTTGTTAGGACAGGAAATTTTTTTCATTCATGTGTTAAGAGCTGAAAAAACAAAAGGTTGGTATTGTACATTTCAGATGAAATATATTAAGCAAAGCTCTCAGGAGATGGTAGGAAAATTCACATCTTTCTGAGCATGGTGCATATTATGATATTAGTAAGGATATGATGAGAACCACAGTGTGTTAATATGCATGGCACAATTAAGAAATGCCAATTACAATAAATATGTTAATATGTTAAAAACATTTCCAGTAGGTACCAGGGATGGTCCTATGTTACAGTATGTGGAAACCCTATTCTTTGGACACAAATAGCTCACACAGTTTAAATTGTTGAAATTTGACATTTTATAGTTATCAAAAGTGGTATGTAGAAAAAGGTAGAGGTATCAAAAGCAGAACCTGTAGAAGCTGAAATATCCATATACAATTCCACGGCCCTTCATATTGCTTGAGCTTTGCCAAGTTATTTTGAGGTCTTCTGTCAGATTCCTTACCTAGAATCTGAATAAAGAGAAAAATAATTTCATTTCCTGAAAACAATCTAAAATAAAGATCCAGAAAAAAAAAACTATGTAACTACAACCACTTGCAACTTACCAAAAGAATCAAGAAGGATGTTGGAAGAATCAATATAACATCATTAAAGACTATGACTGAAAACTGAATATACACAATGGATATACACAACTGAAATTTTATCCCGTGCCTCACACTAAATAAAACTCCTTTTAAAGTGATCACAATTCTTAATTCACTGACAATTGTTAATGTGATTATATCATCCTACCAGGTTAGTAAATTTCTTATTAGGACTGTCACTAAGATTTTCAATATTTGATTCCATCAAGGTACATAATTTTATAAAACTGGCTAATTTCCCTAATATTCATTTTTGAGAGAAAGCCACTATGTTAAAATATAACAGAGCAAGTAGTTAACTACTGTTATATAAAAGTTATGAAACTGCAGACATCCAACAGGGAGTTTTTTTCCTAATAATGAACCACTATAGATATGATTGACAACACTTTTTGTTAAAAAACATTTTCATATTGTTTTTGCAAGTATCATTTTATAATTAACTATAACCTTTCTCTTACATACAAACACACACACACACACACAAACAAACAAACATACTTGTTTTTATGTCCAACTCTTGCGTTAATGAAGATTTATCAAACATTATCAATAGTGGTCTTCAGTAATACTTTTAGTATTATAGAGAAGACTATAAAATCTTTCTGGTAAAAACCTATACTCTTACAACTTTTTTAGAATATCAGTATTTATGTTTTTAAATCTGTAAATTAAAGTATCAAGCAATTAACAATCAGAACCAAAATTCGTGAAGAATAGTTTATCTTTATTCATGTTGTAGTATTTTAAGACACCTTGGGTGTTTTCTATTTCACACTGTAACCTTAATTTCCATTGGATGTCTTTTATATAGTTTTCCAATATTTCTACTCCTTCTCAGTTTTTCTTATGACTTGAAATTTAAGGTGATGTTAACGTAAATCCTCATATGACATGAAGAATATAGAAATGATATTTACACTTCTGAAATTTTAAGTCTGAAAATAAATATCTTTGTCACTGTGACAACTTGCTAAATAGTATCATTCAGTTCATAAAAACAGTCTTGTTAACCATTTTTTGAATTACATCAAATTTTAGTTGCCTTAATTTAAAACCCTGCTGGACAAACAAAAATTACTCATTATTATATCAGGTTTCCTGAAATCTAGAAGTACCAAGAGTTTATGGACTTCACACACTGAACTGGAAAGTCTGTTAAAAGTAAGCACCAGATAAACTTGAGAGAAGCTGAGCCTGTGTGTATATTATTGTGGTCTTGAATGCTATAAGATAGAAAATGTTAAATATTTGAATGTAACAGAATGGATTGGGAGATCAACATTTCATAAGTCTTACCAAAAACATTAAAATAGACAACAAGGTAGAGAGGAAGGGAGGGAGAGAGAGACAGAACAAACTTGGGGATCCCCAAAGAAGAGGGGTTGGAAAAAAGTGTAAAAGCCAGAAAAATGGAGGTCACCAAGAGAACAAGGCCCTAAAAGTCAACAGAGCAGAGCTCATATGAACTCACAGAGACTGAAGCAGCAAGCAGAGGGCTTGATAAGGTTCTGCACTAGGTCCTTTCCATATATATTCTGGCTTTTACTTTAGTATTTTCAATTTACTATTAGGATTCCTGAATCTGTGAAGGGTGGGCCAATGACTGCTGAGCCTTCTCTTGCATCTTTTCTTTTCTGTTGGTTTGCTTTGTCCAACTTTGATATGATTATTTTTGTTTTATCCTATTGTATCTTATTTTGCTATGTTTGGTTGTTATTTGTTAGAAGCCTATTCTTTTCTCTTGACAGACAGAAAAGGAGAGAATACAGATGGGAGGGGTGGTGGGAGGAGTAGAAGGAGGGGGTGACTGTAATCAGGATATATAGTTGAAAAGAGAAACTATTTTTTTCATATTTTTCCTTGTTTCTTTTTATTAATCATTTTATTCACTTACATTTCAAATTATATCCCCCTCCTGGTTATGCCTTCCACAACTCCCCCATCGCATTCCCTTCCCCCCATCTCTTTTGCATCCATGAGGGTGATCCTCTCTCCACTCACCCACTCTCTCGCGCATCCCTATACACCAGAGCACCAAACCTCCACAGGACCAAGGGCCTCCCATACCATTGATGTTAGATAAGGCCACCATCTTCTGCTACATATGTATTTGGAGTCATGGATCCTTCCATAAATACTCTTTCCAATAGAAATATGTAGCAGTAGGGAATGGGGAACTGGCAGTAGCCACTAGAAGTCAAAGATGTCAGTGAAGAGAGAGGCTCCCAGGTTGCAACAGGGATGACTTTAGCCAAAATATGGAACAAAGGGGAGATAGAACCTCTAGATACCACTTCCAGTAGATAGGCATGGCCCCCAGTTGAGGAATTGGGCCACCCAAGCAGCTCAATTTTTTTATTAGTTATTTTCTATGTGATATCTCCTTTCCCAGTTTCCCCTCCAAAAAAAGAAAAAATAAAATAAAATAAAAGCAAAAACAAAAAGTCCCTGTTCCCTCCGCTCTCCTCCTGTTCAACAACCCACCCTCTCCCACTCCCAGGCCCTGGCATTTCTCTACACTGGGGCATAGAACCTTCACAGGGCCAATGGCCTCTCCTCCCATTGATGCCCTCCCTACAAGGCCATCCTCTGCTACATATGTTGCTGGAGCCATTAGTCCACCATGTGTACTCTTTGGTTGGTGGTTTAGTCCCTGGGAGCATTGAGGATACTAATTAGTTCATATTGTTGTTTGTCCTAAGAGGCTGCAAACCCTTCAGCTCCTTGGGTCCTTTCTCTAGCTCCTCATTGGGGACCCTGTGCTCAGTCCAATGGATGGTTGTGAGTTTCTGCTTCTGTATTAGTCAGGCACTGTCAGAGCCTCTCAGAAGACAGCTATATCAGGCTCCTGTCAGCCAGCACTTGCTGTCATCCACAACAGTGTTTGGATTTCCTGACTAAATATAGAAAGGATTCCCAGGTGGAGCAGTCTCTGGATTGTCCTTTTTTTTAAGTCTCTGCTCCATAGTTTGTCTCTGAAACTCCTTAGATGGGTATTTGGTTCCCCCTTCTAAGAAGGAACGAAGCATCCCCACTTTGGTCTTCCTTCTTCTTGAGTTTCTTGTGGTTTGTGGATTGTATTTTGGGTATCTGAGCTTCTGGGCTAATATCTACTTATATATTCTCTGCTTTGTAGAATATCTGTACATTTCAAATTACCACAGAGGCTTCATATTTATCAAGGTATTTGGCTAATAATTTTATTTTGCAATTCAATTATTTGTTTTATCTTAATTTCTATGTAGGTATATTAATGTAGAATACTATGATTTTGACAAAAAGAGTGTTGTAATATACTTACCTTATTTCTATTGTAATATCTATATGAATTTATATCTCTTATATGTACATGGCTATCAAGAAATGAGCAAGGTGTGTTACTTCACATTACAAAAATGAAATAAACTAGGATCAATTCGAGGAATGTGACAGCAAAGTCTAAGATAAAAGCATTTATATTATTCCTTAGTTACTAATTACAAAATAGATAATTGATCAGAGAACATCCAAGTAGTAATTTGTTTTCATAACTGACTTTAGAAGAGCATAAGTCATTGAGGACAATAGAGTTATAATGAAGTATAGAACTATTGTTTTTGGAACAAGAAATGCTATTGCATCTACATCTAAAACAATACTGAACTTAACTTTCTGAGACTAGAATGACTATTACAGAAGATCCATCTGCATGCAAGTATCAACTTATTCTATATTTGGATTGAATCATGTTAGAGTGTTAGATTTCCAAAGTTGCTGTTTAATTTACTATCTCAAAATAGAAAAAAAAGTACCAATAAATGAATTTTAACTTAGGATGAAGACAGACTTTCTAAGTTGTGAAATGGCCTCTTACTTTTTTATTCTGAATTTATATGAAGCAGAATGATCACCATCGGCAGTTATATAATCAAATAAGATATTAACCCTTTAAAACATTAAGGATTGTCTGACTGGCACAGTATCAAATATGAAGCCATGATTAATTTATCATGTAAAATAAGCATATCATCTCTTTGTATAAGTATTTGCCTATTTCTTTAATAAATTATAAAACTATGCATATAATATATATATGTCCTAAAATGTATTTATTTATGATTCACTATCAGTATTTAATTCTGTATTTGTTTTATGTATCTAGATAATCTGAATCAACAAAAATTTCTCAGGCAGGTTCTAAGTGGAAAACACTGAAAAGCCTTGTTCTGTCTAACTGGCTGATTATCATGTGTAAAATACTACTTACCTGGTCGCACTATTTAATAGTCTAGATGTTATCAACTGTTTCCTAGGGAGGCATAAAGTTGGAATACAAACTCATATTGATGCTGGAGTGGTTTTGAACACCAGATCTCTACCTGACAATATGGTCTCAATATTCATTAATTACTCTTTATGATTTTAGTGTTACCCAGGGGGTGGGGGGATGGATTGCTTGGCATTATATTTAAAATTCATGGAAAGATACTATTCCTGCTTGTAGTTCACCCTGCACCTCAGGAAAGCCAGGTTAATTCCAGCAAAGACTGTTCAGAAAGCAAGTCCTAACACCAGTGCAAAGAAGACTAAACACAGGAAAGTAAGTGTAAAAAAGAGATGAGAGATTGATGTAGCATGAATCCTGAGAGTTAACATCAAGATCTTAAAAATCAATTCCCTGCTTTATTCGGACCTAGTGGGATTCACTAAATACGGAGGCAATGTGATGGAAAGTCCCTGTTCTGAGCAAGATGAGAGGCATTCAATTCTGCTCTTACTATAGATAGATGGTGTCAAAGGAAAGTCATGAATCAGTAAATACGACGATGGAGAAAAGGAGAGGAGAGACGATTTTCCTGTCACTTCAAGAATTTCCTAAAAATGAATGATAGTAAAAGTAGTCTAAAAACCCAAAGATCATGCTTTTGAATACAGTAAAAAAGGAAGACTTGCTGAAATTATCCAGCAGCACCTGGTGCTTGAAGATTCAACAACTGAGCTCCATTTGTGCAGATTACATCAACCCTACTTTTTCTCTTACTATTATACATACACACACACACACACACACACACACACACACACAGAGAGAGAGAGAGAGAGAGAGAGAGA
>NW_022196894.1:59307281-59325989 GCF_008632895.1 Mastomys coucha | reverse complement strand
GAGAGAGAGAGACAGAGACAGAGACAGAGACAGAGACAGAGACAGAGAGACAGAGAGACAGAGAGAGAAACAGAGAGACAGAGACAGAGACAAAGACACAGCTGATAGAGACAGAGACAAAGACAGGCTGATAGAGACAGAGACAGACAGAGGCAGAGAAAAACAGACAGAGAGACAGACAGACAGACAGACAGATGGACAGAGACAAAGACAGGCTGACAGAGACAGAGACAGACAGAGGCAGAGAAAAATAGACAGACAGACAGACAGACAGACAGACAGAAACATGGACCTATTTCAGAATGTATTGGATCTCCAAAAGACTTTTTAGTTATCACACACAGCATGGGAAATTTTTAGATGTCAAAATTCTTCAAAGAATAAATGATTCTCCGAAGCCAAATTTGTTTTATCATTTGTTTTCTTAATGTTGCTAGTTTTGTTGAATTAGCCAACCAATATGGATTATTAAGCAAATAATAAACTTTTGCCTAAACAATGATACAATCTATATGAATGGAAGATAGATTTAAATCATTCTATTGGCTGAAATAAATTGGTGTCTGGTATAATCTTAGGAAGTAAATTATTAAATACATTTTAATCCTCTGTGGATTTGTTTTCAGTGCAACCCCATTGTCCTTCTCTATGATTTATTCTCTGCTAAAGCCAGTTATGGAAACAATTTATTTTTGGGGTTTTTATGACAATTCTTGGGAGGGATCCCTTTGCAGTGTAATTCTTGAAACAGGATAATAGTCAACAGGGACGAAAAAAAATCTAAAAAAGAAAATCTTATTTCTTCTCAGTTGTATCCCACAGTAGCCCCAATGTAACAAAACATATGGCATTTTCCTGTGGACTACATACCCATTATATGTTTTATTCTTGTTTATAATTAAAATTACACATTATAATTTTGAAAAGTTAAAGTCTCATTTGGAACATTGTCAAAAAATAAGGGTCTTTCAAAATGATGAGAAAAAACTGGAAATACATTGAGGAGATTTTTAATTCTATAAATGTTCAATCAGTTATACAATATAAGTTGTTTTAGAACACTATCATAGGCATATGTTTTATATTTTTATCAAAGTGAGATTCCCTCTACACATGATCAATGGACTTTGCTGACACATAGAGAATGTATCTTTTTCCTAGTGTGACAATATGTAGCCATGCTCTGGCTAATTCCGTTCCCTATATAGAGGTCTGTAGTAATTTCTTAATTTGGATTTTATTGATATGAATGTAAACTTTTTACTTTAAATATATGGGAAGAATTTAAAATGTGTCCTGAGAGTTAAAGTGCAACCCTTTTACATACCTGAACAAACACAATCTATAGTCTTGCTCTAATGTAATAAAGAAGGTCTTTGACATTTGAAAATAAGAAAGGAAGCTTCTGTGTTTCAATAAAATTGGGGTTATAGAGGTGAGTGAACAGAAAAATAGCTATGCTTCGAAGTGTGTGTATGTGTGTGTGTGTTTGTGTGTGTGATGGTGCTTGTTAGCTTTTTGTGTTTCAAAGTTAGAAAGACTGCTTGGACCAACTAATGTTCTTTGTTGCCAATTTATCCTTGACAATTAAAGTCACTGGGGAACATGGGATGACAGAAACTGGGCAAAGTGCTTAGGCCACTCTTTCAGCAGCTTTTTCTGTTTTTACTATTTCTTATTACAGAAGTCAATGCTGTCCAGCTACATAAAATTAACATAACAAAAAACATGTGTAGCCACATAACGTTTAGATGTTAATTCATATATTTAGTATTTTGGTGAAATTTTATTGTCACAATTTTCATTAATTTTATAATTAATTCCTTAAAATAAGTCTTCTGAAAACTAATTAGGCAAGGTAGAATGGATACCTTGCCTTGCAATCAGGAAATCCTGAGCTTGACTTTCCAGAGCCCACATTTAAAAGAAGCCAGGTTTTGCAGAGTACACTTGAAGTTTCACTGCACGGGAAGTAACCACCTGGAGTTGTTCAGTCTGCTAGCAGAGACTACATGCCAGAGGGAGAACCTGTTTTGAAACTATAAGGTCAAGAGCACCTGTAGTTTTCATGTAAGCTAGTGTAGTGTAAAGGTCTTTTCACAGAACACTGTGCTGCAAAACTGTGGCCCCCAAATTTTTCAGCCTACAGTGTGTGACTCTTAGATCATTGCTATGAAATTTTCTAATGGAGACCATCTGTGCTTACTGGCTTTCGGTCAATATCCATTTCTATTTCCTTGTTACATTCTATCAATACCTTTATGTAACTCACACTCAGTTCATTCAGTCAGACAAACTCACAGTGTTCAGACAAGTCAAAATATCTAAACCAGACCAATGAAATTGTAATAAGAATAATTACAAGAGGGCAAACAAATTGCCTCTTCCAGTTGATGGTGAAGAACTGAAATGGAAAACTAGGGGACACAAGGCACAGGGGCATAAGTGTACAAACATCACCACAAAGACATTTTATTATTAGGATTCTTTTAATTACAGAGTTACAAGTTTGTATTTCAGTGAGGATACTTGAATCATAGGTGAGAATATTAATTTTTATATAATTCATATCCAGTATTTTTCAGAAAACATCAGAAGCATGAAAAATTGTTTTTTCCTAAATATTCTCTAGAAATTGAGGATTTCTAGACAATGATTGTGGAGAATAAACTACTTTTTCCTTATAATTTCTGAAAGTGCTCATCACTTATTCAGAAATTATGGTCTATTTTGAAGAAAGAAATGGAGACAGAGAGGAAATAAAAATCTCAAAAAAGTCTGATCTTGCAAACATGGGATAATTTTAATTAGTTCTAATGTTAAAATCAACTTTTGATCTTTTTTACCATAAATGTAAGGATATCAATGCTAAAAATGTAAGATTTTACTTATACAGCTAGGACATACCAAATTTATATATAATTTGTGTTCTGAAAAATACTCTATTTTGGTCCTTTGCTGGGTTCACTTTATACTGTGTATCATGTTCAGGCAGCCCCATCTCCAAGAGTCCTCACCATATTTTGTAAAGGCACAAAACTTTCCTCTCTTTTCTTTTTCTTTGTCTACTCACTTTGTTTGCTATACCAAAATGCTATAACTTTTGTGGCTTATATAAGAAGACGTTTCATTTCACATTTATAGAGGCTAGAAATTCTTTGCTCAAGAGATTGGCAGCACAGAGATAATTCCTTGCCTTTGTATGCTGGTGGCAAAGGCCTGGATAACACTCTGGGTTTCCTTTTGTAAAGGTACTTATTCCATTCAGAAGTGAGAGAGATCAAAATACAATCATTTTGCCAAAGTCCCACTTCTTATACTATATCTTTCAAGGCTGATGTTTGTTCAGGTAAAATTTGGTGGATTATGGGATCTATTCCTTAGACTCTCTCTCATTGCTGTTCATCATTCCCCTCTTTCCATTTTTAACTCATTAAGTAATGTGCATTTTTAGTGAGTGTAGGGGTCTCTCCAGCCTGCATGGCTAAATGACTAGTCATAGGAGGCAAGAAGGCAGCTCTGCTCAACACAATCAGTAGTCTCTGTTGATTAAAACTTCAGGAGCAAGACATCAAGTGCTTTATTTTTGGCAGATTTAAGTAAAGCACAATTTGATGAAAACTATTTTGGTAATAATTAGCTCCATCCATGTGTACAATAAAGCATACATAAATCTCCTTGAGGAACTAAGGTAAATACAGATGTGACATGACAACATCAAAAGTCTTTTTCCCTAAACAAAGGTTTTATAGATGAACAGAGAAAAACACATTTAATTGTAAGGGTCTAGGGAAAGATCCCACACCAGAAAAGTCTATGACCACACAGTTAGAGCAAAAATCTCCAGGCTAGGAAGGACTTCTTCCACTTCAGCTTTCTCTTCAGATAACAGTAATTACATTTCTTCCATTGAAGGAATGATTCACTTAACACTTAACACTCCTCATAGTGCTTTTCTGTGAACACAAAGACCTTTATGCCTCCTACAAGTGAGGATCTTACATTGGTACCAAATCACTGGGTAAATTACAAAAATGGATTAAAAGCAAATCTTTTTGCAACCCAGAAATCTTCATAATAGAGAAAGAGAACAATTTTATTTATGAAAAACTACAAAAATGAATATGAATGAACATCACAGGAAACTTCCTGAAACACTGGAAATTGCAACCTTTGATCTAGACAACAGATGTAACTGATAAGCAGTTACATGATGAGAAATAATTGATTCTCTAGTAAAAAAAGACATTGATGGGGCCATATGTCAAATGCAGGTGATCACAGCTTTACCTAGCAGTTGATTGACTACCCATCTGTCAACTGAGGGCCATTCCTATCTACTGAAAGTGGTCTCTACAGGTTTTATCTCCCCTTTGTTGCTTATTTCTGCCAAAATAATCCCAGTTGGGTCCCTGGCATCTGGGATTTTAGAGTGGCTACCCCCAATTTTCCATCCCCCACTACTACATATTTCTATTTATTTTCCTGATCCTCTGTACTTCTCTCTTGTCCCTTTAAATACCTGATCCTGTCCCCAGCTTTTTTCCCTTTCTCTTCCTCCCAGGTCACTCCTTCCTTCTATATCATGTGATTATTTCATTCTGCCTTCTTTGTAGGATTGAAGAATTCTGGCCATCTTACTGAAAAAAATCTACAGATTCAAAGCAATCCCCATCAAAATTCCAATTCAATTCTTCACTGAGATGGGAAGAGCAGTACTCTGTTAATGTGGAATAACAAGAAACCCAGAATATCAAAAACTAACCCTCAACAATAAAAAAAAAAAAAAAAAAAAACTTCTGGGAGAATTACCATCCCTTACTTTAAGCTGCACTACAGAGCAATGGTGATAAAATCCAAATGGTATTGGTACAGAGACCAGCAATTAGATCAATGGAATAGAAATGAAGACACAGAAATAAACTGATACACCTATGTTCATTTGATCTTTGGCAAAGAAGCCAAAATCATCCACTGGAAAAAGACAGCATGTTCAACTAAAAATAGTGGTTCAACTGGCAGTCAGCATGTAGGAGAATACAAATTGAACCACTTATCTCCTTGTACAATGCTCATGTACAGGAGGATGGAGGACCTCAACATAAAACCAGATACACTGAATCTAATCAAAGAAAAAGTAAGGAACATCCTAGAAAGCGTCAGCCCAGGAAAACGTTTCCTGAGCAAAACACCAGTGGCTTAGGCTTTAACATCAATTATTGACAAATGGGATCTCATAAAATTGAAAAGCTTCTTTAAAGCAAAGGACATTGTCAATAGAACAAAATGGCAACCTACAGGTTGGGAAAATGTCTTCACTAGCCCTACATCCAATAGAGGTCTAATATCTAATATATACAAAGAACTCAAGAAGTTAGACTCTAGACAACCAAAGAACCCTGTTAAAAACAGGGTACAGAGCTAAACAAAGAATTTTCAACTGAGTACTGAACAGCTGAGAAACACTTAAAGGAATGTTCAACATCTGTAGTAATCAGGGAAATGCAAATCAAAACGACCCTGAGGTTTCACCTCACATCAGTCAGAATGGCTAAGATTGAAAGCACAGGAGAAAGCAGATGCTGGTGAGGATGTAGACAAAGAGGAACACTCCTCCATTGCTGGTGGGACTGCAAGCTGGTAAAACAACTTTGTAAATCAATCTGGAAGTCCCTCAAAAAATTTGAAATAGTTCTATCTGAAGACTCACCTACACCACTACTGGGCATATACCCCAAAGATGCTCTAACATATAACAAGGAAACGTGCTCCGCTGCTTACAGTAAGCTTTATTTACAGTAAGCTTTATTTACAGTAACCAGAAGCTGGGAAGAACCCAGATGTCCTTTAATAGAGAAATGGATAGAGAAAATATGGTACATTTACACAATGGAGTACTATTCAGCTATTAAAAACAATGACTTCATAAAATTCTTAGGCAAATGGATGGAACTAGAAAATATCACCCTGAGTGAGGTCACCTAGTCACAAACAAACATACATAATATGCAGTCACTGATAAATGGATATTAGCCCAAAAGCTCAGAATGCCCAAGATACAGTTCACAGATTATATGAAGCTCAAGAAGAAGGAAGCCCAATGTGTGGATCCTTCAGTCCTTCTTAGAAAGAGGAATAAAATACTCAACAGAGGTGGGAGGGACTTTGGAGTAGGAGAGGAAGGATTGAAAATGGGAGGAAGGTTCAGGTATGGGAGTAGACAAGGATGATAGACAGAAGGTCAGGAATTTGAACAGAGGTGTGTAGCAATGGGGGATGGGGAAATTGGGGGTAGCAACCAGCAAGTTCCAGATGCCAAGAGACTCCCAGAACCCAGGGGGAATGAGATTAGCTGAAATGTCCAATGAAAGGGAGGGCAAAACTGTAGGGACAATATCCAGAGGTTAGGCAAGACCCTCAGTTGGAGGATGGGGCCACCCACTCATCTCCAAAATTTCAATGCAGAATTGCTCACCACTGTCCAACCTGGGGATCCATCCCATATACAGACACCAAACCCAGACAGTATTGTGGATGCCAAGAAGTGGTTGCTGATATAAGCCTGATATAGCTGGCTCCTGAGAGGCTCTGCCTGAGCCTGACAAATACAGAGGGAGATGCTCAAAGCCAACCATTGGACTGAGTGTGGGGTCCCTGATGGAGGAATTAGAGAAAGGACTGAAGGAGCTGAAGGTGTTTGTAACCCCATAAAAAGAACAACAATATCAACCAGCCAGACACCCCAGAGCTCCAAGGGACCAACCACCAACCAAAGAATACACATGTAGAGACCAATGGCTCCAGTCTCATCTGGAACAGAGGGTGGCTTTGTCTGACATCAAAGGGAGGAGAGCCCTTGGTCCTGTGAAGGCTTGATGCCCCAGTGTAGGGGAAAGCCAGGGTAGTGAGGTGGGAGTGGTTGGGTGGGTGGTGGAGTACCCTAACAGAAGCAGGGGGAAGAGGATGGGATAGGGGGTTTCCAGAGGGAAAAGCTGGAAAGGGTTATAACATTTGAAATGTAAATAAATAAAATTTGCAGTTAAAAAAAGAAAAAAATGTGCTATACCTTGATCTTTGGAGGGCATTTTTTTCATGTTGACATAAAGCTAGCTATGACAATTTGTAGACCAGATATTATATTAAAATGCATTTATTTACAAATTCAATCTCTAGGCTTTATCAACGGTCAAATAAGTGTGTTTTTCACACTGCTAAAGATAGTGTTCTTAAGGTATATATTTTATATATGATAAGCCATATGTAATATTTGTGAATATAAATTTGTCTATTTAGAATTTATACCATGTTGTGCCATTTAATATACTTATATACTCACAAATTCACTAAAATTACATTAATTTTATTATATCATTAATATTTAAAGTATAATTTATTATTATATTAATAATTTATTGATGTGTTACCTAGCCATAGTAATTCTCTTTCCTATTTTTAGTACCACTTTTTACAGCTAGACAAACAATAGAGAATAGAAAATGTTCCATGTTAGATAAAAACACATACATTTTCCTTTATGGAGCCTGGAAAGTTATCTCTATGTTTAACAACATATCAAAAGACATAGATTCTTGGCATCCATCACAACTCCCTGTAACTTTAGTTCCATGGTATCTGAAGCTCTCTCCTGGCCTTCTTAGAAACCAGGTATGCCTGTGGTACACAGACTTATAAATAAGCAAAACACCCACAAATATAAAATGGTAACATAATTTAAATATAAATTTGGATTTATTTTTAAACAGTACATATTATAAAAATCTTCAAACACAGTGATAATATATCTAATTTTTTGTTTGTATCCATTTTTGAAATAGGAATAGTTTTCTAGTATGTGAAGTTCATTATTAAACTCATTTTTTATTTTAAAAAAATAAACTCATTTTTTATTTTAAAAAATTTAGTTTAAATTAACTCAAGCAATCCATTGATCTAACATTCGGTGATGTGTTAAACTATTTCTCCGTAAATTTCACCATTTAATTTTGGAACTAATCTAATTATATATATTATTGCTTTGCATCACAATTTCACCAAAATTTGGAGCATTATCAAATATATGAACACATTTATAACTTTCTGCCAAGATTATATACACTTTTCCAGTTTTACTGCACGTTGGTCATGATACAGATTTGATAGTAGTTTATTCTTCTCTGACTGAAGAAGGGCCATGACAAGGATTGCACAGCCTTCTAATGAGCTATATCAGTTTGCTATAGTTAGATTACAAACCCATAGACAGTTTAGTGGTTTCAATCCACTGCTCAAGCACTGCTTCTTAATCTCAAGCAAGCAGACATTGCGTAGAAATGAACCATCTACAGTCAATTCCATTCAGAAATCTTTAATAAGAAGGTAAGATATCAGGCCTTAGTGTCTCCAACATGGACTCATTTCTGTGTATTGTGATTTTGATAACCAGATAGAGTGACAAATTTTACCTTAGATATAGGTATAGTTCCTTTTCTATGACTTCTCCTAAGTTTGCTAGATGGGGAGAAAGAAAATTGTGTAAAAAACCCTAGACATATACATACTTTTTAAGGTTCAGGACTAACTCATCACATCTACTGAACTCTATTAGAAATACTGAATTAGAAATAACATAACCTTTCACTTGGTGAGAATGTTCAAGGAAATCGGTGAAAGGAATATTGCCAACCATTTTGTAGTTATGTATGACAGAGCTGGTGACATTCCTAATATGTCTTGTTATTATTTCTCAAGAGAGAGAATAATAAGAAATTCATCATTAATGGAAAATTGTGATAAGATTAAATTGAATCACTCCAAATTATGGTGTTAAATGTTACCTAGGCTGACTGAACATTTTGAAATGTGAGAAGTTTTACAAGAGAAACTCAATGAAATGAGAAAATTTCCCTTTATAAGAAACTCAAATAATATTGGCACATTTTTCAAATATAGATTAATATATATTTTTCATACCTTGACCAGTGTCCCTGTGACCCAGATGATGAATGCTTTATGAAAACAAACCAAAAGAGTATGTTGTAATGTGTCAAATGAAGCATTTGTATTTTAAAGGAAGTCATAAATACCAATTTTGCAGTTTATTTTTAAAATTAGACAATTTGTTTGGTGACAATTTTATAGAATCATAAGGAACAGTATGTCCTTTCAAAATATACTTATGATGAAGAAACTCATTTATCATTTGAGATCTTTTTAATAATGTTTAAAATATATAATGTCCTTCCAATTTTGCTGTCACACAAAAATACTTTACCATAATTATTTTTTAAATTCTCCTCATTATTAAAATGGAATATCCTTTCATTGTACAGCTATTTAGTACAATAAAAATAGAGACTTATAAAAATTATTTCTACTTTGACTAACAATTTTCAATGATGTTAAATAATAAACACAGACCTAATGTCTTTAATTTTTCATAAATATACAGTTTATGCATAGACAGAAAAGTTGGGTTATTTTGTTTGAGTTAGCATTGATTACTTATACATTTCTTTTTACTTACAATTCATGCCATAGTTGATAGCTCTCAATATAAGAGAAAGTGATACATATTAATTGAATGCAGATAATAGATTTATATAGCAACTATTATTTCTGTTTTGTACTTCAAAAACAACAATTATCAGTGCACAATATTGTATAGAGTATTTACATATTTGGGAAAAATACATACTATTTTTCACAGTGGAAAGACTATTATGCGTTATCAACAATGCCCAATGTGTCTGTCCGATCTCTCTTTGTTTATCCATTCTAGGTTGAATTTAAATGGCAAAGGTTTAGCTTCAGTTTAGCCTTTACTTTCTTTTTTATATTGTATATTTTAGTTATTTACATTTCAAATGTTATCCCATTTCCTAGTTTCCCCTCTGGAAACCCCCTTCCCCATACTCCTTCTCCTTGCATCTATAAGGGTACTTCCCCACCCATTGCCCTGGAATTTCCCTACACTGGGGCATAGAGCCTTCTCAAGACCAAGGTCCTCTCCTATCATTGATGCAAGACAAGGCCATCCTCTGCTACATATGTGGCTGGAGGCACGAGTGCTTACATGTATACTCTGGTTGGTGGTTTAGTCCCTGGGAGCTCTGGAGGGGGGGTCTGGTTGATTGATAGTATTGTTTTTCATGTAGGGTTGCAAACCCCTTTCAGCTCTTTCAGTCCTTTCTCTAGCTCCTCCATTGCGTTGCCTGTGTTCAGTCCAATGGTTAGCTGTGAGCATCTGCCTGTGTACTTGTCAGGCTCTGGCAGAGCCTCTCAGGAGACAGCTGTATTAGGCTACTGTCAGCAACCAGTTCTTGGCATCCCCAATAGTGTCTGGGTTTGGTGTCTGTATATGGGATGGATCCCCAGCTGGGACAGTCTCTGGATGGCATTTCCTTCAGCCTCTGCTACACACATTGTCCCTGTATTTCCTTTAGACAGGAGCAATTCTGGGTTAAAATTTTGGAGATGAGTGTGTGGCTGCATCACACAACCAGGGATGTTGCCTAACCTCTGGATATTTTCTCTACAGGTTGCCCCCCCACTTTGTTGGTCATTTCAGTTAATCTCATCCCCTTGGGTCCTGGGAGCCTCTTGCTTTCCTGGCAGCTGGGACTTGCTGGTGGCTACCCCCAGTTCCCCATTCTCCATTTCTACACATCTCTGTTCAAATTCTTCACACTCTATCTATCATCCTCATCTCCTCCCATAACTGATCCTGTCCCCCTTATTTCCTTTCAAGTTTTCCTAGCACCATTTGTTGAAAATATTGTTCTCTTGCCATGTTTACCCTTAGCAGTCTTGTGAATGTGTTCAAAATATGTGTGTACATATTTATTATACTGTTCAATCCTTCATTATACTATTATAATATAATTATAAATTGGGGAGAATAAAGCTTAATAGTCATTTTTTATTATAATGCAAACATATATATATATGTATATTTCAATTTATTTTGTCTTTATTATTTTCTAATTTTTTTATTTCTTTTGAGAAACTTTTTGCAATGTAATTTGACTTTGTTCATCCATAATCAATGAAGCAGATAGTTCCTATGGATGATATCCAACTATGACCTTGATCCTTCCCATGTGCATTTATGTACTTGTACACCCTACAAGAACATACAGACTCATTTGCTCACAAAACATGCACACACACACACACACACACACACACACACACTTTTCTTTACGCATCATTCACTTCACTTACTATAGCTCCAGATATGCATAATCACATTCCCAAAATACCAAAGACAAAGAGGGATTTACATAAAGTTAGAAAAATCACAAATTTTAAAAATCAGGCCATCATTTTGGGCAGCATAACAACATCTGAGGTATCCTTTGCTATCTACCTCTGTCCCACTTGGGATGTGAATCAGCTTTACTTTTGCTATATCTACTCGTTTTATATTGCTGGTCTATTAATTAGTAGCCTTCTAATTGCTGGATCAACTACCACATCTAAACTCCTGGGTAATCCTGACATATAGAATAGTGTCAAATCTTTCACCTTGCACCATCATTCAAAGGTACACATAGAGAGTAGTAAGTCAGGTGTATGTTCACATAATTCTCCTTAAAATATATTGTTATGTGCTCCACTTCACTGGTAAGTATTGGCAATTTCTTAAAGAATGCAATTTATATATTAAACTTTATAAAGTATATAAAATGTATTCTACATAGTTTACAACTCTAATTTAAAAAAATTCACCAAAAATACATATTTTTGAATCCAAGAACATAGGCAGTTAACAGAAGGAAAGGTTGAGGAATATGTTGAAGTACTGATTATTTGTTTCACTCTCATACTATTTCCTCAAACACTGGTCTGGTATCAAGTAAGAACCACTAGGGAACTTGTTAAAATGCATGTCTTGGGCAATATCAATTCCAAGTATAACATAATTTGAAGAGGATGGGACATTTAACAAGTTTTCCAGGTAATTCTTATGCACAAAATATTTGAAGAACAGTGCCAAAGGGCTCCTGAGTAAACATTTCTCTCCCTTTATTTCTCTTACTGAATAAGCTACATGCAAGGCATGTGGGCTTATAAGTGGTTGCCTGGGCATTTCTACTGGGGTTTGGGCTACAGATTTCACAACCAAGTCATCACAATTTAGAACTGGATTATGTTTTGACTTGTGTGCCTCTTGTAAATTTTTCTCTCCTTTGGCTATTTTTGGTCTTATTGCAAAAAAAAAAAAAATAGAAAAACAGAATCACTATGTTGGTTCTTTTATTAATATCCAAGGGAAAGATAAAATTGGCCAATTTGAACACACAATTTATTGATAAGTTTTATTGCTACTGCAACAGCACTGTTTCTGAAAATAGTGAGAACAAAAGTTATTTAAAATGAAAACTCAGATCCTAAAGATTCAAAAAATATGTGAAAAAATTCTCAAACATCTATGTTTGGAGAGTTGTTTTTATTTTATTTTTCTCAGGATATATATATAGTATATATACTTGCAACATATAAAATATGTATTGTTTATGTTCATAATTATTTTTCTCATGTATTATGAATTTTTATTCATTAAGTTTTAAATATGAAATTATGTAATTTCATTGATCCTTTATAGCTACAAATCTAGAAACTCTATACCAAAAAAGTATGATGTTTAAGAAAATGATAAAATAATGTCTGTGATCATCATTAGAAGTTGTGTGTATTTTAACATTTAAGAGGTATTGCTTCTTACATAATATGCAGTAATATATTCTACATTAAAAAAAATCTTCAAGGTACCAAATTTCTTGGAAATTAAATAAAAGTGCTGTGATTAATATAAAAATTACCTACAATATTTCTTTATTTCATCTTTGTACCATGTCTAGAAATTACATTTGTAATCCTTATATTGTCATTCTCCTTTCATGCCCAATTTTGGACTACTATTTGTTTCCCATAGGTTTCTACTTACTCCAAAGACCTGGCCTTAAAATTTGGGCCAGATTAAATTTTTGCATATCTTTTCATTTAGTATAAATGTGTGTCTATAGCCAACAAAATTTCAGTGATGCTGAACTTATAAGAGCAACATCATAGCACAAAGTTTCTACATTGAAATCTGAATATACAAAATCTGTACATACAAAAAGTGTCATGGTTTTTGTTGTTGTTATTGTTATTATATGTGCATATATGTAGGACTATACAACAAGCCAGAGAATGAGGAGTGAGAAGATTAGAGCAGATTGATAGTTAGTGTCAGGCCAAGCATAACAATTGAGTGAGAAGCTGGAAGAAGTCAGATAAAGTCAACAAGCTAGAAAAGGAGTTTGGGCCAGAATACCTTTGTATATATAGTTAGCCACATCCACAGCAATAAGGTACCACCAGAGCATAGCTATCCCATGACAGCAAGATCTGAATATACAAACCAGTTGAAACAGCAGAAAATTACCTTGAAACTAACTTAAAGGTGACCCAAGAAACAAACAAACAAACAAACACCTTAAGGAAATCAATGAAAAGACAAAAAAATAATTAATGTTGGATGAAATCAGTGAATTCCTTAAGGAATGCCAAGAAAAAACCAACAAATAGGTGAGAAAACCTGCTCAAGGCATGAAGATTGAAATAAGACAAAAAAGAAAACACAAATAGAATCATGGAAATGGAAAATCTAGAAAAGTGAAGGGAAACTGCAGACACAGCGATCACCAACAAACTATAAGAGGTGGAAGAGAGATCTCAGGCATTGAAGACACAATAGAAAAAGTAGATACAGCATCAAAGAGAATGATAAATCTAAACATTTCCTAACAGAAATCACCAAGAAAATCTGGTTAACTATAAATGACAAAACCTAAGAAATGTAGGAATAGAAGGAGAAGACTCCCAGCTCAAAGACTCTGAAAATATTTTTACCAAAATCCCATTGGAGAAAGCCAACCCCTGACACTATTAACAATACTTTACTATACTTGCAGATTGGAGCCTAGCAAATCATTCTTCCGAGAGACATCACCCAACAGCTCATAGAAACAAATACAGCAACATACAACCAACATTAGACAGAAGACCTACAGAGTCAAATAACCTGGGCCCCTGGGGGTTCACAGAAACTAAACCAGCAGCCAAAGGGAATGAATGGGCTAGGCCTAGGCCCCATACACATTTGCAGTAGATGTGCTGCTTGCTCTTCATGTGGGTCCCCAGACAATTGGAATAGTGTTTGTATCTGATTTTGTTGCCTGATTTCTTTTTCCCTAGCTTTTGCCTTTTCTGGCCTCAGTGGGAGAGGATGCATTAGTCTTGCTGTGACTTGATATGCTAGGGTGAGTTGGCACTCATGGTGGTGCTTCCCCTTCTCTAAGGAAAAGAGTAGAAGGTAATGGGGGTAGGGCTTTGTGAGAGTGGGACTAGAACGGTAGAAGGGAGAAGGGCTGTGATATAAAATGAATACATGAATAAATTAATTAATGAAAAAAATTACAGAAGAAAAATTTCCTCACCTAAAGAAAGGCATACCTATAAAGGTACAAAAATCTTACAGGACAACAAATAGATTAGACCAGAGGAAAAACATGCCTTATCACACAAAACTCAAAACATTAACACACACAACAAAGAATGAATATTAAAAGTTGCAAGAAGAAAGGCCAAGTAATATATAAAGGCAGACATATTAGAATTATACCCAACTTCTCAGTAGAATCTGTAAAAACCAAAAAGGCCTGCATAAATGTAATACAGATTCTAAAAGACTACAGATGCCAGCCTAGAGTATTATACCAAGCAAAACGTTCAAACACTATAGATAATAAAAAGATACTCAATGATAAGTCAAGTTTAAATATCTGAAAGTATAGCCTATAGAAGATACTAGAAGGAAAATTCTAACCCATGAAAATTAACTACAGCAAAAAAATAAATAATCTCCTATCAGCAAAACCCAAAGAAGGAAAACACACACACACACACACACACACACACACACACACACACACACACCACAGTCAGCACTACCAACTATAACAAAATAACAAGAATTAACAATCAATTGGTCATTGATATCTATCAGTTATCAGTAGACTCAATTACCCACAGGCTAACAGAATGAATGTAGAAACAGGATCCATTTTTTCTGTTAAATCCCAGAAATATACCCCAACTTCAAAGATGGATATTGCCACAGAGTGAAAAATTAGAAAATTCTTTTCCAAGTAATTGTATGCAAGAAACAATTAACTAGCCGGTCTAATATCTAATAAAATAGACTTAATAACCAAATGTAATTAAAATACCCAACTCATCCAGATATAATCTAAATGGAGAAACAATGGAGTTAACAGACTTTATGAATCAAATGGACCTAGCAGATATCTATAGAACATTTCAACCAAACACAAAATAATATATCTTCTCAGTATCTCATGAAATATTCCTCAAAACTGACCACATGCTTGATTACAAACCAAGTCTCAACAGATACAGAAAAATTTAAATTACATCCTACACCCTATCAGACCACCACAGATTAATGTCAATTTCAACAATGATAGAAACCAAAAGAAAGCCCAAAGTATGGAAATTGGAAATTGGAGAGATCTCATATTTGCAACCTTAGAGTGCACCTGAAAGCTCTAGAACAAAAACAACTAAACACAGCCAAGAGGAGAAACTGGCAGGTGATAATCAAACTGAGGGCTGAAATCAATAAAACAGAAACAAGAGAACAATTCATAGAATCAATGAAACAACACTGTAAACAAAACCTTATCCAATCTAACTAGAAGACAGAATATACAAATTGACTCAACTAACTCCTTCCCCTATTCCCAAAAAAAGTTGCAACCTGAACAGGAAGTCATTGAAGAAAACTCTGAAAACGTGATAATTGCATTGAAATTAGCCCTCTACAATTAATGGCTTGTGGTGGGTTTGAAGAAGGGGGACAGCTCAATTCTCTTTAAGGGGCAGGTTACTGAGACTTTGAGCATGTTCCTGTGAATATATCTATAACACAAATTGAACTTGAGTTGCATTATTATTGTTGTTATTGTTGTTGTTATATTTTTATGTTTTATTTTACATTAATTTTCACTTTTTTTTTTCAGGAGGAGGTAACAAAACAGGAGGGAAGTGAAATGAAGGATTGGGAAGTGTGTGTGATTGGGTGGCAAGTTGTGAAATTCCCAAAGAATCAATACAAATATTATGTTAAAAAAATTGTCATATGGAACCTTTCCTGGAATCTTCAAATCAATAAATTGAGAGGTTGTGGAGGATGTTCAGTCATGAAAACTCTTATGTTGAATGTAGAAGGAGGCCGGGTGGTGGTGGTGCACACCTTTAATCCCAGCACTAGGGAGGCAGAGACAGGTGGATTTCTGAGTTCGAGGCCAGCCTGGTCTACAGAGTGAGTTCCAGGACAGCCAGGGCTGCACAGAGAAACCCTGTCTGGAAAAAAAAAAAAAAGAAAAGAAAAATAGAAGGAATTGAGTTCTGGCTCAAGCCTGTTGTGTTAGTGTGTTTAATTCCAACTCTGGAGAGAAAGAAGGAAGCAACACTGGGTCCTATGAAGTAGCCAATCACAGCTAACTTATGGAGTTCCAGAATCCTTACACGCATGGTCTGAAAAACACAGTATAAGGCACTTTATGTAAGACACCCAAGGTTGAATTTTAGTCTTCATACACATGTATGCAGATGTGTACATGTACACACATGCATACACACACACCAAGTTAGAGAACTTCAGGATACCTTTTATTCATGTTTCCTTAGAATTTTGTTCATTTTTTTAAATTTTGTTAATGATTTATTTATATTCCAAATGTTCTCCCCCTTCCTGATGTCCCCTCTAAGAGTTCTTCACCTCATCTCACTCCTTTGATTCTGAAAGGGTTTATGCCCACCCATCCATTCCTACCTCCCCTTACTATTATTCCCCTTTCCTGGAGCATTAAGTTTCTACAGGATTAAGTACCTTCTTTCAATCTAAGACCAGACAAGGCAGTCCTCTGCTGCATAGGTAGCAGGAGGCCTCCGACCAGCCTATGTACTCTTTGGTTGGCAACTTAGGTTCTGGGAGATGAGAGGGGTCTGGGATACTAAATAATGTTGTTCTTCCTATGGGGTTGCAATGACCTTCAACTCGTTTAGTCCTTCATCAAAGTTTTCTGAAGGCATTCCTGACCTCAAATCAATGGTTGACAGTAAGTATCTGCATCTGTCTGAGTCAGGTGATATTAGATCCCCTCAGACGACTCCCATGCTAGACCCCTTCTGCAAGCACAACTTGGCTTCAGTAATAGTGTCAGAGTTTGGTGCCTGAATATGGGTTGGATCCCAAGTTGGGACTATCTCTGGATGGCTTTTCCTTCAATCTCTGCTCCATTTTTGCCCATGCATTTTCTTTAGACTGGAACAATTCTGGGTCAAGAATTTTGAAGATGGATAGGTGGCCCCTTGTCTCAAATGGGGGCCATGTCTATTTATTAGAGTTTGTCTCTTTAGGTTCCATCTCTCCACTGTTAGGCATTTAAGGCCAGCTCATTCTCATTGAGTCCTGGCAGCATCTCATGTCTCTGGTGTATGAGACTTGGTAGAGTTTCCAACTGACCCCCTCTAACCCACATTGCTGCATATTTCTATTCATTCACCTGGATCTCTGAGTTTCTCTCCTGTTTCTTCTCTATATGATCCAGCCTCCCTTTCCTCACCACCCATTCCCTCTCCTTCTCAAGTCCCTCCGTTCCTCTGCCTCTCATGATTATTTTGTTCTCCTATCTCAGTGGGGTTGTAATGTCCATACTCTGGCTTTTTTTCTTGTTAAGCTTCATATGGTCTGTGAGTTGTATCATGGGTATTCTGAACTTAACTGTGAGTATATACCATGTATGTTCTTTGGGGTCTGGGTTACCTCACTCAGGGTGATATTGTCTAGTTCCACTCATTTGCCTGCAAAATTCAAGATCTCATCATTTTTAATGGCTGAGTGGTATTCCACTGTGCAAATGAACCACATTTTTTTGTATCCATTCTTCCATGAGGGACATTTGAATTGTTTCCAGCTTTTGTCTATTACAAATAAGACTACATAGTGAACCACATGTCCTTGTGAAATGATGGCCCTTCTTTTGGGTATATGCTGAGGAGTGGTATAACTGGGTCTTCAGGTAGAACTGTTTCCAATATTCTGAGCAACTGCCAGGTTGATTTGCAGAGTGGTTTTACCACTTTGCAATCCCACAACCTTTTCCACATCCTTACCAGCATGTGTTGTCACTTGAGATTTTGATCTTAGCCATTCTGATTGGTGTAAGGTGGTATTTCATTATTTATTTAATGTGACAACTCTCACTTACTTGATTTTCCTCATATTAGCATACCCTACTGCTAACATCATGACCCACCTATCATTCTAGGCAAATGCTAATTAGTATTCAACCTTCCAGCAGTAATAATTACTCTAGATACTATTTTCAAATTATGTTTCTCTAAAAAGATTCAGCCATCTGGTTTCAGACTAGTATTGATTTTTTTGTCATTCAAATTGCTTTTTTTATTAGATATTTTCTTTATTTACGTGTAAATTTCTCCATTCCCAGTTTGCCCTCCAAAAAACAAAGAAACAAACAAAAACAACCAAAACGAACCTCTCTTGCCTCCCCCCTCCCCATGCCTGCCAACCCACCCTCTCCCACTTATTGGCCCTGGCATTCCCCTACA
>NW_022196894.1:59302994-59306752 GCF_008632895.1 Mastomys coucha | reverse complement strand
TTAACTATGGAGCAGAGACTGAAGGAAGGGCAAGCCAGCCTAAATATAACTATCTCCTGAGAGGCTCTAATAGTATTGATTTTCTATAAAGGACTTTTAAATATATATAACAACTATTTAGAATATACATATGCTCTGAGTTCTATATTTTTGGCATTTACAAATGCCCACTTATTTAATATTTTTGACAATATTCATTTTTTTTATTCTACATGCATAATTGTATTCCAGAATGTGTGTATCTGTGTCTGGTACCTGTGGAATCCAAAAGAAAGTTTTGAATCCCTGATTCCTAGAATTGAAGTTACAAGTTATTGTAAGCCACTATCTGGTTGTGAGCAATTGAATCTTGGTCTTCTGAAGAGTATCAAGCCTTATTAACCGTTTGAGCCATCATTTCAGCCCTTAATCTTCCTAATACACTAATATCCAGATATGTTTTTCTTCCACTTTATATTTGTGCAAAAAAGAATATACACATATTAAGGTAGTAATTTAAGCAGGCTCTTTAGGCTTTAGGAAGCAGAGCCAAGATCCAGCATATATTTTGTTCTTTCAGAAATGCTGTTGTTAGAGTTAGTATCACCCTCTCCCCCTGCCATAATAAGAGGACATCACCCTTTCCCTATTTCACTTACAATGAGCAGCTGGCTTATAAAACAAGAATTATATCTACTTCATATTTCTTCATTAATATGTACAGATTGATTTTTTTAAATAAATGAAAAATACCTTGCAGCAATTTGATGTGTAGAGAAATAAATATACTAGACATCTTTTAAAGCTGATATGTTCATGTGCAATAAATGATTTCTACATTTGTTTCATATTGTAGTGCCAGTATTACTTTGAAGAGCTACTAAAGCTGATTTTCTACCACAGAATAGTAAGATCATAATTGGTATCTTACTGCACATTTATGTTACACTAGTATAACATGGAAGTTTAAAATTGATATATCATTGAATAAATATAAACTATATTTTTCATCTGTACCACTATACCTATAAAGTTCTAAGCATTGGTTGTCTGAGTTTATAAAATTTCTGCTAGATGAATGGGTTAGAGTCACTCCATAGAATCAATGTCACACATACTATGTGGAGTGATAGATTTTTTTTTCACATCAAACTGTCATCTTGTCTCTGATGTTACATTATATTTGGTACCTCAACAGTGACTCAAATACTTATTTTTTACAGCGGGTGTCCTACCACAAAATAACTCAGTATATTTTGATCACTCAGTTAACTGTTTACTGCTATCCAAATGTTTTAGATTTTCATCCTAAGTACAAGTCTAAAATTGTTTAGCTATTCTTTTCTGGAAGCACATATTAAAAGGCAGACTGACACACAGGAATCTCTCCATATCCTGAAATATTTTCAAAGTCTCAATATTTATTGATGTCACATTTTACTTTCTTTTCATTTATTTTTATATGAGTTATGACCCAATTCAAAATGATGTTTTATTGTAATTATTTACATGAGTGTTCCTTAAGAGCTGAGTGATAGAGATATTTATTATATGTGTGGAGTTTATAGTCACAAGCAAGAGAACACATGCATGTTAAAATATCAATTAAAAACAACTTATTCATAAAATTGAGTACTTATGATTGCTGTGTGGTGCTTTTCCCATTTTCAGAAACATGCCCAGATTCAGGTAAGAACACATTTCTACTTTGTTTGTTCCACAGGGAGTTAATGTAGGATATTGAAAGGCTTGAAGGTGCGGTGCACAACACAGAACTTAAAATTTTAGTTTTCTGAAGAAAACAAAAAGAATAATGATAGAGAAATTGATAAGGAGTCATAATTATAGTTATATACGTAAACTAATGTTTGGTTGTATGCGTGAGCTTATTTATATGTAGGAAATTAAATTTAATCTGTTATGAAAAAACACAGTTACAAAAAAGAAAAAAATTGTGTTATATATTATATCAATAGTATTACACTATTTTAAGTGGGATATAAAACAAAAAGGTGTTTATTTTGAAGTTTATAGATCATAAAAATTATCAATGTTAAACAAACAGAGGCTTAGAGAGCTATTATGTTATTTTTGTAACAATGCAGAGCTATTATGTTATTTTTGTAATAACTGAGCTCTGTGCTGAGATGTATCCATGTGCTAATAGGAAAGGATGGATTGGTTCTGAAAGAATTTAAATAGGGAATTAGTAACAGTTGATAAATTGCTAAATTGGTTAGGAGGCCAAGTAGCAGGAAAGGGAGCAATACTCCTGGGTGATGGCTCAGTTACTGTCATGTGATAGAGGAGCTGATTATCATAATACAGGGAAGTGCTAACTCTGTCAATAAAAGTTGAGGGAATACAATTTGGAGTTCAGACAGATAGTGTTGGTTGCACATATAGTGGCAGGCAACAGCAGTACTGAAAGGTGCTGAAGGAGATTTAGGACATCAGTGTATGTTTGTAAATCATGCAGCTGGGTGATGAAGTTGTGACAAGATGATAATCGAGAGGACAAATAACAGATACAAATAAATGAGGAGCTATGGACTATGTAGATTGCATTGGGCACTTTAAAGCTTAAGATTATGTAACCCACCTTTTATGAATTTTGCTTTTTCTAATACAAAAATATTTAATGGACATTTCTGGAAATCAGTGTGTATGCCTGTTAATTACTCTTTTAAAACAGGTGTATATTTTCCTGTATTATAATACATTGAACTATTCCCTTGCTAACAAGCATTAAATATGTATTTGCATGTTTCTCAAAAAAAAACAACGGAGAAAAGCTCTGTCCTTCATATGTTCTGGACTTTCCATGAGTTTCCAGAGGACTCTTTTGGTTCTACTTCACTTTAGTTTTCTATTCTTGTCTCTAGAGTGCGGTCATTCATTCATCTGCATGGTTCTCCTTTCCTACTATTTTCTGGACATTCTTCATAACTGCATTACACACAAGAGTTCTCAAAGAAATGAATAGCCAAAGGATTCAGTAGTGTTCAAGATTTAATTTCATCCATCTTTGGTACCTCAAAGAGTAGTTATAAATATTAGCATGCAATGAGCTATATGTGAACATGTTTATCATATAATGATAAACATGAGTAAAAAGAAAGAATCTAAGAGCCAGAGGAGAAGCAAATGAAAGAAACACCTCCCTTATAATGGGACAAATACATATATGAACTTCCAGAGTGTGAGGCAGCATGCATTGGGCCTAATCAGATCTCCACCAGGTAGAGTCCTATACCAGAAAGGAGAAATAGACTTATGTTTCCATTTCTGAACCTAGAGGCTATCTCTAATTAATAACCACTTAAAAATAAAATAAAATAAAAGTTTATTGGAAGGGAGCCTCACTAGGGAAACAAATTACTCTTAGGGGTAGATTTTATGCTCAACAGTAAATGGCCAACAGAGAATTAACTTAGTGCCACCTTTGGAGGTTCCTTGTTTCATATCATGATCTCAGGGCTTTTTCTTCCATTCTTTTGTTATTTTTAAATTTTATCTTGTCTTTCATTTTTATATTTATTTATTCACTCATTCATCATCTCCTTTATTTTTTTCTTCTTTGCCTCTCTTTTAAATAAAAAGTGCTCTGCTTATATATTATGGATTTTTTATGGGACCCCTGAGTGTGAAGATGAGTGGATTGTTGTGTTTATACCTGTTTCTGATGCGTTTCTTGGTGTTTATTTTTTCTTTTCTTTTCTTTCTTTCTTTCTTTCTTTCTTTCTTTCTTTCTTTCTTTCTTTTTTTTTTTTCTTTTC
>NW_022196894.1:59293195-59302903 GCF_008632895.1 Mastomys coucha | reverse complement strand
AGAAATATAAATGTAAATGTTGCTTTTAATTTGCTCAAAGGAAGGGATGAGAAGAAAGCCAATCTGAAATTTTGTATACAGAGGTTGGGCTGAGCCCACAGTGTTTGTATCTAACTGTGCTTTGGCCTAAGCCTGGCATCTACTAGCTTCCTTACAGTCTAAACTTCTGCAAGTCTGACTGATTCAAATTGGCTTCTCATGGCTTCCAACTGAATTGCTCTGCTTGGAAAGACTGCCTCTGAACTCCAAAAAGTGAATTGCTCCAAATTTACCTGCTCTGCTCTGAACTGAACTGAGCTCAACTGCACTCAACTGCACTCAACTAAACTAAACTGAATTGAACTGAATTGAATGGAATTGAACTTCTCTCAATCCCCTCCTTCTACCCCACTTCTCTTTCTCAGTAGTGCTCACAAGAAAGCAGTTTCTCTTTCCTGTATGTTCTATGTTCTGTCAAATCTTTCTCTAATTCACCAATTTGTTTGTCAAACAACCAGTTGTCATTATTTGGAGTTAAAGGTGTGTTCTAGTTTATATCCCAGCTGGGGGATTAAAGGTATGTGTCCGGTCTGCATTCAAGTTTTTGTGATCCCTTGACAGAGAAGCTGTGTTGCTGGATTAAAATTACTCTACACAGAAAATCAATTTACAACAAAAGAAAATAATAATACAAAATAAAGGAGAATATACATATATGTGAATACTTTTTCCAAAAATTAAACTATTATTTTGTATTAACTCTACTAGAAAATAATATTTGAATAATCACAAAATTAAATAAAAGTTACATTTGTCTATAATATATGAAACACGTAAAAGACAAAATTAACTAGTTTATACTCTCACAAATATAAAAAATAGTGAAAATCACAGATAAATTGTTGTTATTCTTCTTTGTCAGAAGCTACAATTCAAAGTCCATCAAGAGGTAGAAAAAGAGATGTTTGGTCATGTCTTGTTATTACTATGTCCTAATTTACAAATACCACAACAAGATGAGAGTCAGTGTTAATTTTCTGAGTCATTAGAGTGAAGATGCTTCCTTGTTAACTGCTCAACTTATTTCATAAGCAGGCAAGTCCTGAACTCTGCCAAGTAAGTCTATAGGACACTGAAGAAAATATTTGTTGTCATGAGAACCCAGGTCTATAACTTTCTTAAAATATCACTAGTTGGTATAATGCCAACTTTGATTTTTTTGGGGGGGTTCTTTGAGACAGTGTTGATTAATTCTGAAGTCCATGGTATTAAAACACTGGAAGAATAAAAGCATATTTATCTTCTGAGAGATAACTAACAGAAATCACAGAGGCATACTTACTTTTTTACCAGGTTCTCAAGAAGTTTCTGATAACAATTTATTATAAGCAGGCCACTCGTATCCTTACTCCACTTTCACCCTTCAGTTATGTCCATTTTATTCAACATGTTCTCTCTTTCTCTCTCTCTGTCTCTCTCTCTCTGTCTCTCTCTCTCTGTCTCTCTCTCTCTCTCTCTCTCTCTCTCTCTCTTACATGTGGTATGTGTGTGGTGGGGGTGTAGGTGTACTATAGTCCTTTGTTTGTATTTGTGTATGTGCTTCCTGGGCATGAACTTGTCTCCAATGATATCAAATTAGGGATCATCCTGTATTCTGAGCCATCATATGTTGAAGCAGCTCTTTTCACTCTATCAGAAGTTCACAATTTTGGTTAAACTGGTTATCCAGAAAACTCCTGATATCTACATTACTCTATATGTTCTTACTCAATAGCTGAGGAAACAGGCATGCTTTCATACCTAGATTTGTTTTTAATGTAATTGTTGGGGACTTGAAATCTGGTACTTATATAAATAGAATAAGTGTTTTTCTATTGAAGCATCTCCTTCAAATTTCAATTAAATTTTTGATGGAAATGATTACACATACCTTTAAATTGTCTTGAAAGCTGACAGTCTGTCAGCCTGAATTGAGAACCATGGAAGATGGTTATAATTCTCCTTTGTTTTGTTTATATATTACAAAATTCTTGCAAATAATTTCAGAAACTTCCCTACTATCATTTATTTTCCCTTTTACAGGAAGTACTAAAAATGGGTCCAACATAGAAGCAGAACAGAAACTGCATTTGTGTTTCTAAATTAATAAATTTAAAAGGATTTTGGAGTCACTTTCAAAGTCATCGTGCAACATAAATAATGTCCTACTGTTTGCACTGCATGGGCAAGATGCAGCACACAGATTACCTTGGACAATGATGTAATAGCTGTATAAATATATTGACATCACCTAGAGTAAACAGCTGCTCTTTTCTAGGGGGAGATTTTACCCATTATCCAAAACCTCATTTCACACTATAGCTTGAGTAATGCAAAGGAAAATACATTTATTTTAAGATCTTGTAGCTAAGAAAAGAACTCCAAATTAATGTTGACACTGCTCTCTATGCAAAAGTGATCTCTAAAAGTTGTGTATATTGTAAGGGTTTGTTATCATGAGAAATCAATCATGTTATTTTATAAGTATCATTACTCTCTGTTGTTTGGTATTTTATTAATAAGCCTTAATTCTAATGAGTACAAGTGAAATAAAAGTATTGTTTTGAAGATCAAAAAATCATATCATCCTCACATAAAATTTTTTAAATATATTTTGCTATATTCACTTACTATGGCATAAAACCTCCTGAAATAATTGTCCATTTGATTTTACATAATTCATTTAATACTATTGTTTTCTAAGAGTTATATGTGAAGTGAGGGGTAATTTTTGATTGATATTCTTTGAAAATTTTTATATAAGACCATTAGTCAGAAAATATTAACACTGTTTGGAATTCGAGGATATTCACAAAATGTTACTAGGGTATTAAAATTTCTAATAGACTTGAATGTTTACTGTTTGACAGTAAATCTAATGCCAATTACATTCAAGTACACACATGAAATCCATTTCTAAAGTCGGAACGTCTGCAGAAATTTAGATGCATAATAAAATGTGATAACATTAAAAGTGGATCAACTAGTGAAAACACAATAAGATATTACCATTTTAAAAAGGAGGATCCTAGGCAGTATGTAGTCTAAGATTAAGCCCGGTGGCTAGAGTTATTTCCATAGTGCACATTGAATCCCGTGTCTTGTAAAAAAAATTACAACTATTGTTTATTAAACTATGTTTTTAATGGTGAAGAAACAAACTCTGGAATCAGTATTAGGAGTGATTTTTCAGACTAGGAGTAGTGTGACTACTGGTAGTTATATTTGAGAAAATATTGGGAGATTTGATGAACTAGAGGTAGGAGAGTGAATTGTGCATGGTGGCACAAGGGGGAGGTGTTCCAAAAGAGGTAGTTCTCTTGTTACAGGATTCACTATGAACACATGTGTTCATAAATTGTTTACTAAGTGATCGATACACAAGCATTATGCTACTCTGAATATTCCTTACACTCTGCTCACATTTTCAAATGTAGAAAGAAAAAGAAAACAATGGTTACTAATATAAATTTAATTCAAGTCTCTTAGTTTCTATGTCATCCTTAAGTGTAGAGTTTAAAACTATATAAGTAATGCCACTTATGCATAAAGGGAAATGTATTTTTGTTTGTTTGTTTCTTTTTCTTTCTCAGAAATATCTACTTAGAAACGGATTCTACCTTGGAGCCAAAGGAGAATCAGTACATTAGTCAAGACTTCTGAATAGTTCTTTTATTTTAATATTCTAAGCCCACTCTAAAAGTTCCATTTTACATTTTGATTTTCACATAGAACTACTGTGTAAAAGTCCAACTACCTCATATAGTAAAAATAATTTTATGTGTTTATAAAATATAATCCTAAAACGCTATGGGCATTATTAAAATATTGGAGTAGTAAGGGTTAATAAAATCATATAAAATCAAAATTATTGTCATATATGGTAGAAGAACTAGAACCAAGATGTGGAAAATGGAGTTAATAAATTTCCACTCAACATAAGGAAGGACGTCCAGCAATGAAAGCTATCCAAGCATAGAAAAAGCTGCATCTCAAATAGTCAGCTTCTTGTCATTGGAACTATTCAAGCAGAATCCAGATATATGACTGTCATTTAGGGATGGTGTGAATGTGGTGAAAAGTGAGACTGCATGACCTTTAAAGCCCCTTCAAACTCTGTTATGATTATAAGTAGATAACTGATGAAAAACAATTCTCATTCAATGTGGCAAGACTGAAGTACCAAGCCTGGTATAACACAGTGAGAGAATAAATTGAAGGATTTGTTGTGATTGAGGAAAACAGGTATATTTTCTAAAATCTAGTAGCAATGAGTTACAGCATTAGACATTGCCATGAATCATGGCTTGGCATGAAGAAGACATATTGATTTAGTGCTTTACTTCCAGTCCATATGGAGTTACTTATCAAATGGCAGCAATTGCTGGGAAATGTGCTAGGCTAGATATGCTGCCTACCTCCCAAACACTAGGTTTTGTCACTGTCAATATCTGAACACTTGCTTCAATATGCAACAACAGATAGAAAACAAATGAAAAATCATGTCATGACTTCAAATCTCCCATCATCATTTCAGGTGGATGGTTTAGCTGCTCTTCTGTCACTTTCAAAATAAGATGAATAATGGAAATGAGGATTAGAATGTATTCAAAGGAAGCAGTTTGTATTGACATTCATCAGGCAGTGTAAACCATGTCCTGGGGTCAGAATAGGATAAAACTCAATAAGACTTTCAGCTCCTCATGACATCTTGGTCTATATTAGGTAGTTCTTTGCTAAGTTAGTCTACATGGTCAAGTCATGCTTGTACTTTCAAAATTAGTAGGTGGACTAAAGGATTATGTCTAGGGAGTGAAGTGAAGATTATTTAATGTCTAAGCTTCCTCCTTTCCCAGTGGCTTCTTTTCTTTGAGTGCCTCAATAAGGATCACAGTCTCTCAAATGTAGTATGATCTTTGTCTTTGACTGGACTTGAAGGAAAGAATCCTGGGAAAACTTCACTCTATCCTCAACTTTATTAAGTATAATTTAAACTATACATATAAGCAATTTGGAGATTCCTCTTAGTTCCCTTTCATTTTAAGACTGATACTTTGACAATTTGTTTCCAGCAGCATAAGCCATATTAAACATATGTTTTAAATACCTGTGTGTATTTGTATGTATATAAGACTGAAGTTCTTCATCTCCTGAATCCAAGATGCTAGTATAATAAAACAACACATTCATATCCACTCGAAGAAAATTATTTGTAATGATTATTTTAGCAAGATAATTTAATATTTCAAGTTATCTCATCTTTAAAACAGATTTTATTTTTTAACCAAAGGAATCATGAAATAAATTATAACGAAATAAAACAAAATGATCAAATCAATGTTGAATAAGGAGAAGCAACAGAAAGAAAAATCCCAAGAGGAAGGCATTAAAATCAAAGACCTACTTCTTCACACACTCAGGAGTAAACTAAACTAAAGTAAAAACAGTAAACTAAAAGCCATTAATACATACAGAGGGGACTTGTTGCAGACTAATATAAGACCTGTGTGTGATGCTTCATTGTCTGAGTTCATATGACTTTTGCTCAGTTGGTTTATTATTAATAATTCTTACAGCTATAAATATGAAAGTGCTTTTTATGACAAATTGTGCAATTTGAGTTATAACAAAAGAACTTTGGAATAGTAAGTTGAATCATCGTCTATAATCATAATAGGATTGCACAAATGTAGGTAAAAGTTTTCCAGTGGTAGCCATAATCTTTAACTTTGTGCTATCTCTCTCTTTCTCTCTCTCTCTCATATGTGTGTGTATTTGTGTGCATGTGTGTGTATGTGTGATAAATATAATGAAATAAAAGGAGTCTATTAACTTGAGAGTGCTACATGTATGAGAAATGTTGAGCTAGCATAGTAGAGAGATGTTGGAGAGAGGAATGGTGAAAAAAGTATTTTAGTTCCATTCTAAATAAAAGCATTCAAACAGAAGGCATAACTATATCCAAGAATAATTAATAAAGTTTCAACAATTAAAAAGTACATATTAAAATTACATTTCAAATTTTTGCTGTACCAGTTTGAAAATAACTTTGATAAAACCAAGTTCTTTCTGTTATATAATAGAATTCAAACAAGAATGTAATGCTATTTGTGTATTTAGGCTAATACAAATATCAGTTTATTTTTATTCTGGCAATAAAACCCTTCATATTTATCTATCTTCAAATAAACTTATAGTTAAGAATGTGTTTTTAAATTCAAAGCTTATTATCATAAAGAGAAACATGCCTGAAAGTAGATCCAGATATTTAGAATAGTTTTATTCACTACTTCACCTACAAAATATCTATTTTTCATATGTATATTAAAATTAGAGTAATATTTACATTGGGAACAAAGTAAAATTTATATTTAGTAAAACTAGCTTGTATGATTTTAAAAATATAATAGTTTGTCTTACTTGGACATTTGAAATACAGTCCATTATTCCAGTAACTTGTGAGAAAATATTTTTTGTATCCTTGTATTACAACCGACATCATTTAATAAAAGACATGAATTTAATTAGAAAATAATCAAAAGGTTAGTTTTTGTTTCCTACTATTCTTATTGCAGCAATAATGCTTGACATCATTGTCACAAAAATAATGTTATTTTCTGGGTTAATTCTAATCTGTATTGGATAATTAAAAACAGTATCAATTGATTAATAATAACCAAACATTCCATTATTTGATATGAGAATGCAGAGAATGAGTTCTTAATTAAGATTACAAGAGGAATTAGGATGTGAATGGACATGAAGTAATAATAAAATATTTACTGATTATTGATGTAAAAATACTAAATATGTGAATTTCATGACTAGTAAGCTCAGTTGAGATTCTAGGAACTTTTTTTAAAAAATGAGTATTTATCTATACTTTGCTACTCATCCGTAAATTTATTTATTTGGCTGTAAAGAAAAAGATATGAAATTTGATAAAAATTCAAGGCACAAAACCTATGAAGACTATAAATTTCTATCATTCTCATTCACTTTAGTAATTGATTCACAAAACAAATATAGTCTCCATCTCACTCCTTCTAGTCATTTGAGATAGCAATTTTGACAGGTCAGGAGTTACAATGTTACATGTTTCTTCTCAAAACCACTTTAAATATCTACTTGTTTTATTGTTCCATACTATTCACTTAACAACCTCTAATGTCTTTCTGAAAGTCAATATTGTATGAACACTTTCTCCTATTTGATGATTAGCTGTTAATTCTTTTTAGATAATGAATTTGGAATTTAAAGAAACAGTTTTATGCTTATTTTTCTTAATTTTTTTCAGTTCCATGAGGTTTGTTTTATTGATTGTTGTTCTTAGTGCCTGTACTATCAGCATCTTGTTCATAAAGTTCTTTCCTATGTCAGTGAGTTGAAGGCTATTCACTTTCCCTTCTATCATGTTCAATGTATCTGGATTTATGTTGAGGTCTTTGATCCAATTTGACCTGCATTTTTTTGCAATGTGAAAAGTATGGTTCTATTTGGATTCTTCTATGTGCAGCCATCCAGTTTAATCAGCACCACTTATTGAAGAATCTGTTATTTATCTAGTGGGTAATTTCTTCTTTATAAAAACTCACATGTCCACAGGTGTGCTGATTTATATCTAGGTCTTCAATTTGTTTTATTGATGTATCTGGTTTTGTGCAATAACATGTTATTTTTATTACTATAGCCCTGTAGTAAAAATTTGGGGTCTGAGATATTAATATCTTTACCAGTTATGTCATTATTAAGATTAGTTTTAGCATTCTTGTTTTGTTGTGAATGTGTGTGTGTGTGTGTGTGTGTGTGTATGTACTTTTAATTTATGTAGCAAATTTCGTTAGCAAGTGATAGGGATTGCACTGAATGAGTTGATTGCCATTTTTGACAGAATAGAGACAACTGTGCCATGTCTGAAAATGTAGGATGGCCCATTTTACTAAATTAATTCTATGAAGATAGGGGAATATTTCCATCTTTCAATATCTTCTTTAATATTTTTTAAATGTTTTAAACTTCTTAGCATACATATCTTTCTCTTGCTTAGAGTTAACCAAAATGATTGTGTTCTGTCCAGAAAAAATCTTTCCTCTGTCAATAAGCTCAGCATTCTTCCCCACTTTCTTTTCTATCAATTTCAACATACCTGGTTTTGTGTTAAGGTCTGTGATCCACTTGGGGTTCAATTTTGTGCAGGGGAAAAAGTATGGGCCTATTTTTATTTTTCTGTACGCATCAATTCAGTTATTGAGTTGCTGTTTTTTCTTAGATTATTGGGTATTTTGGGGGTAGTATATTTTATCTTATTATTGGTTATATTATTTTTTTTACATTTAACTGTTATCCTCCTTCCTGGTTTCCTTTCCCCAAACCCTCTATAACATCCCTCCTCCCCTTGCCTCTATGAGAGTGCTTCCCTATCCACCTACTAACCCCTCACGCTAAGAGTATTCCCCTATGCTGGGCCATTGAGCATTCACAGAACCAAGGTCCTCCTATCCATTGATGCCAGATAGGGCAATCTTCTGCTATATATGCAACTGGAGCCATGGGTCCCCACATGTGTACTCTTTGATTGGTGATTTAATCCCTGGGATCTCTGGGGGGTCTGTTTGGTTGATATTGTTGTTCTTCCTATGAGGTTGCAAACCCCTTCCTCTTCTTCAGTCCATCCCCTAATCCCATTGGGGTTCGCATGCTCAGTCTGTTGGTTGTCTGCAAGCATCTATATCTGTAGCAGTCAGGCTTTGGCCAAGGCTCTCAGGGGACAGCTATAGCAGGCCCCTGTCAGCAAGCATCTCTTGGAATTGGCAATAGTGTCTTAGTTTGGTGCCTGCTTATGGTAATGAATCAATAAAACCAGGATCTGGTTCTTGGAGAAAATTTACAAGATAGATAAATACTTAACCAGAGTAAACAGAGATCACACAGAGACAGTATCCAAATTAACAAAGCCAGAAATGAAAAAGAAGACATAACAACATAAACTGAAGAAATTTTTAAAACCATCAGATTCAAATACAAAAGCCTATATACAACAAAAATGAAAAATCTAGATGAAATGTATTATTATATAGACAGATAGCAGGTATGAAAGTTAAATCAGGATCAGATAAACCATCTAAACAGTCCTATAACTCCTAAAGGAATCAAAGCAGTCATTTAAAGTCTTCCAACCAAAAAAAGTCCAGGACCAGATGGGTTTATTGGAGATTTCTATCAGACTTTCAAAAGAGACCTAATACCAATACTCTTCAAACTATTCTACAAAATAGAAACAAAAGGAACACTACCTAATTTGTTCTATGAAGCCACAGTTATGCTGATACCTAAACCACACAAAGACCTAACAAAGAGAGAACTTCAGACCAATTTCCCTTATGAATATTGATGCAAAAATACACAATAAAATTCTTGCAACAAAATCCAAGAACATATCAAAAGTAGGCTTCATCACAAGTATGCATGGATGCATACACAATTTCATCAATGTAATCCATTATATAAACAAACTCAAAGAAAAAACGCATGATCATCTCATTAGATGCTGAAAAAGCATTTGACAAAATACAACACCCCTTCATATTAAAAGTCATAGAGAAGTTAAAGATGGAAAGCCCAAGCCAGCCGGTGGTGGCACACGCCTTTAATCCCAGCACTTGGGAGGCAGAGGCAGGTGGATTTCTGAGT
>NW_022196894.1:59288414-59293144 GCF_008632895.1 Mastomys coucha | reverse complement strand
AAAAAAAAAAAAAAAAGAAGGAAATCCCAGGAAAGTGTACTGGAATCTCACATAGAAGACAGAATAAAATAGTCATGGGAAATAAAAGGAGGGAGAAAACTGGGTGGGTGAGGAGAAGGCTAGGGGAATAAGGGGTACGATCGGGCATGGGGAGAAACAGGAGTGAGTCCCAGAGGGCCAGGTGAATAAATGAAAATATACAGCTGCCAGGGGTTGGGGGTGAGATTAAGGTTTCTCTAGGAAGTCTCAAATAAAGAGTCTATATTACTGGGCTAGACCTTTGCTCATACATTGCAGATGTGCAACTTTTCCTTCATTACTGTCCTCCAATACTTGGAGGATATATGCATATGTATGTATATTCATATATTCATATGAGGTTTATTGGAATGACTAAGGCCCACCTAGTCAATGGCTGTCTAAATATTGAAAGTACAGCAATTTTTTTTTTCATGAAGCTGGATGGCTCAACTGGTCTTCCATATATGACTGAATCCCCAAAATGTAGGCTCTAAAACTAGTGAAAGAATAGAATTGTCAGAAAAAGAGAGAAAAAGAGGAAAGAAGGGAAAGCACTCTTTCTCCACTTCCTTATATATGCAGCCAGTAGGAGATGTGGCTGACTGACGATGTATTTTTATATCTCACATAATCTGGATTAAAAAGAAAATGTGACTTCTAGCTTTGAAGACTTTGGTTAAGGAATACCCAAATCCTGCATAAGTGAACCTGCTGCTTGGGTTTTCGGTAATTCCAGAGTAGTCAAGCTGACAAACAAAAATAGCCATGACATTTTATACAAGAATACAACATAACAATTCCTATAGTATTTGAAATGACAGGAACCATTTCAGAACTATTTCTGTGTTTCCTAAGCATTGTACTTAGGTGAATGAATGAAGGTCTGGAACTGAAAAAGAACTAAGTCATTATTAACTTATTTTTTTAGGAACTTTAGTGTATCATCCAAGATACAGGGAGATTAGCTATTTTTATTAACATTTGCTGTTTTACAGGTGAGTGAATTAGAATGGCTATGGCCCACCTAGGCTAGGGCTCCATAGAATGTAGCTTTTTGCTTGGATATGCATGTATGTGCAGGTTTGTGGGCCTGTAGAAACTATACATGCATATGTGCAGGTATATTGACCTATGTTGGCCAGAAGCTAATGTATCATCTTCAATATCTCTATATATCTTCTGTGTACTCTATTTTTTGAGACATGGTCTCTCACTGAACCCAGAGCTTTCAGTTTGGCTGTATTGTCTTACCAGTGAGTCCCTGAGTTACTTTACCTCTCCGACACTGTAATAAAAGACAGAAAACACCATAAGATTCATTTCATATGTATGCTGGTGATCTGAATCCTAGTCCTCAGGCTCATATAACAAACTTCATACCTATTGAGCCACAGCCTCAGCCCCTAGAATGTTGTCTTCATGATAAAATTAGAGAGGTTAATATAGTATGTACTTGGAATAGCTCTAGCTTTATTACTATCATAAAGAAAAAGCATGGGTAATAAAGAAGTACCTATAAACCATTTGAATATAACTTTATTTAAAAATTACTGTCTAGGGTTTAAATATCAGCTAATTTCCTTACTCTTTGGTGATTTCTGGGAGAACACTTCTTTACTGATAAGCAGTTGACATCAGGTGGTTTTATGGGGGCACTAGATTTACAATGAGTACAATTATTGGCAACATGACTTCTTAAAATAGATTCAAATAAAAATGTAAAATAATTCATCTAATAATGCTCTAAAAATCTATACTGAAAATTTAAGGAAATTTGGTACTATGATAGTATTTTTATTCTGAGGATACATGATAAAAATATTGTTTACTTAAGACTAAAAAACCATTAACTGATATTAATACTAGAGATAAAAGTATTAAGTGCTAATCTACAGGAAACCTGTGAGACCTTCAGTACACATGTAGCTAATGCCAGTCTGTTTTAATAACTTTTTAATTGCATGTTAATTATTTATTCATTAAATTGCTTATTCTAGTACTTCATCTAAAGTCTCTAGCGGCTCTGGAAGAAAGAACTCAAACCCCCAGTCACTTGTAAACAACCAGGCTGGCGTTTTTATTGCATTTAAATTACTCGTGATGGGACACCACAAGAGACTATATGTGGCACCTTCGGACTTCTTGAGCTTTGTTTACTCCTTCCCTGAATCATACGCTGTGACATTTGAATATTATCTCTTAGATAAACACAGTTTTGTTGGCTTTTCTCAGACTAACCCCAGGATGTTTGAAACCTAGCATCAGGAAGGGTCATACAAAATTTAAAAATACAACTTTTTATGAATTGCCAACATAATTTAGTGAATGACTTACATATATATATATTTCACTACTGAATGTAACTCTCTCATGAACCATGGATGTATTATAAAATGGATGAGAGGTAAAGTGGATGTTACAGCAGTTACACATTAATTATTAATATATAATACATATCAAATATTGCAGATATACAAATGAGGGACCAATTTTTTGGGCATTAATATTTCATTCAGCTTTTTAAGGATGACAAGAATTTAGATGGACTTACAATTTTATCTCCAGAGAATGTCATAGATGCATTATAGATTCTGAGGAACAGCAAAGTTTCATGGAATGGAAAGTTAGACTATCAGTATACAAAAGAGAAGGAACATGAAAATAGCTATAAATTTTAGCAACGCACAGTACCATGAATGGAAGTCAAATTTCATGTGCTTATAAAAAGCCATGTAGATTACAAAATATCCTACAAGGTATTTGCAGCTAATATACATTATAGCTTTCTCAATATCTGCTTTAGAGTAACATTTATCCTTCTCCATCATGACAGGATAGGTGATAATTTGCTGTGACATGTTGATAACCACCATAAGCATCACCTATATTTAGGAACTTGTAAACTGTAATTCAGGGAAAGATTAAAACTCAGGAAATGAAGCAACTTTTCTTAGAGTTATTCTGTTTATAGATTACAATGAAGATAAAAGTTTCTAAGTAGGACTACAGACTGAAAGCCAATATATGTGTATGCCTGTTTATGAATAGGTACACACACATGTATATATAGTACATATATGTTATGAATATTATAATTAATAGCTATTTATTTCATAATATGTAGTTTTATAATACAAAGCAGATCCTGACAAAGCTCTGATGTTTATTAGGTGCAATTTCCCTGTAGAATATTCTCAAATTTGTATTTTTTTATAAGCAAATGAAATTTGATGTCTAACTGATGATACTGTCTGCTGCTTAACTTATAACTATTTTAAATTATATTTTATATATATGTATAGCTATTTTGTGTATAAGCTTAAGATATTATCCTTATAATATTTACATATAACATATAATTGATATATAACACATACAATATATATGCAGTATTTTTTTAAGAAACTAAATAAAATTGGTATACCAATTAGTAAAATAAGATCTGACTTACATATAAAATAATGGTGGAAATGTTGATTTTCTGTGATAAACCAAGATAAAGGGAAAAAAGTCATATTTAAGAAATAGTAAAACTCTTAACTGTGAAAAGGCAGTAGTGATGTGCAGGGGCTGGACAATTACAATAAGTCTGCTGTGGCACTTAACTGAAAGAATACAGGCAAAAATGGAATAAATTACTCAATATGATCTTCAGATTTTACCTTAGTGAAGCTATTACCTGACATAAAGAGTTTTAAGGTACAAGAATGCATTTTGATGAAGCTAGAGATTCAGGATTTATGTTCCCACATATCCAAAGTCTCTCATCCCTTCTAATGGAGCACTTGAGGGAAAGCCTGGAAACATGACAAGGAGATTTACCAGTTTCTTAGGAAGACAAATCTATTGTGGCATAGAAAAGCCAAAGAGTGGAAAGAGGCATGAAACTAATCAGATTTACCTTCTTTACTAATTTTTTACATGACTTGACCTCAGTTTTCATGGAAGAGTTGAATTTTTGGCATTTTGGTGTGCATTTAAGTTAACAAGATCCATTACAAGGGAGTTTTTATGGCATGGATAGTATTCAGAAACAGATCTACACATATCTGTTCACTGGTATGAAGACATCAGTCAACCAGAGAAAGAGTGGGTTCATGAAGAGTGAGCTCCAGTTACCCAAGCAGGTTGGTATGATTTCTGGAGAATTTGCCACTGACTTGAAACTCCACAGAGTTCATCACAGCGTTGGCAAGGCATTGATGCCTGTTAATGTTCACTGCTATGGTAGTCAAAATATCTGAAAAAAAAGTGGAAAATATGAAATTGACACTTTTTATGGCTAGATACCATAAGGCAACTACTTTTAGTATAAAAAATTAAAGAAAAATCAGACATGAGTCAAATCTATTAATCATATCAATATACAAAATTGATAAACTATTCAATAGAGTGATTTCAATGAAGTATAAAGTACCATAAATTGTTATGTGGTTATTGCTGGAATATAATTGAATGTGAAATGATTCCAGTTAAGTACTTAAGACTTTCAAATTATTTCATTTGGAAAACAGTTATGTTATCTTAGCCAATGAGAGGTAAGGGATGATAAACTTGGTAAAAATATGAGACAGTGTAAAGTACATTGAGAGAACAACTCTATATTTTTATGGTCTGAGATCTCTGCTTAAGATTGTCACTTGAAGGGGACCGGCCCACGGTCTCTCTTCCTCCGTGGGTAAATATACCAACTGGGTTAATTGGGTCCT
>NW_022196894.1:59275472-59288112 GCF_008632895.1 Mastomys coucha | reverse complement strand
AAGGAGTCCACAGTCATTCACGTAGATTACTATCTGATTCCCAAGTAATTTCTATACTGTTTTTGCTTTGTCTAAAATCTTTGTGCCCTCCTGCCAGAGGCTGATAGAAATGCTGAACGATTCACATTCATAATTGTGTAAATACAGAAATATGATCTAAATACGAAGTTGTGAAAATATATTTTAAGGATCCATTGATGATCCCTCTAATAAGAATGCATTGTAAACGTTGAAGATGTTTGGAATCATGTTTTTATTTGCTTACCATACAAATTCTAAAAGATTTTTATAGCCAAGGAACCAAGATTATATGTAATTTTGTTATAAAATATCTATTTAAGTGTTCATTAATATGAGTAGAATATTAGTAGAAACTGTCACAATTAGTGTAATAATCAAGTTCTGGCCACATTTCCTTACATAGAGAAAAGTAATTTTTACACATTTTCTTGTTTTGTTAATATGGATAACTACTTCTCAAGATGGGTAAAAATGTCATGCTTTTTGTAACTTTATCTACCGTTTTTCCTTTATTTGTTTTGCTCTGGTGACATTTGTTTCCCAATTACCCAATCTTGCTTCGAGCTAATACTCAAATTATCTAACACTTTTGATTTCACTTTGATATGAGGTTTATATGTAGTTCTAAATCACAATTTCTCTTATGCCCACCGAGTTGAGATTGTTGATATTGCTTTTCTCATTTATAGTGACATTTAAAAAATTGTCCAGATTGGATCTACAACCTTTTTATGAAAGTTGATTATTTTGAGAAATCAGGAAACTAGAAAGGTTTTAGTTCATTGCATCTGCGTTTCTCTACTATTGCTTGTTTTGACAAAAACTCACTGTTGAACAAAATGAATCATTTTTCAAGCAACTGACACTTTTAGAACTAAAAGTAAAATTCTATGAACAGAAATAAAGGATTTTCTCACTGTATTTACTAAGCCTATTACTCATTTGGAATTAAACTCGAATTTCACTAGTTAAATTTATCTCTATGCTTTCAGAAATTTTTCTCTGAGATGAAATGTTGAAGTTTTGACATAATATGCTACAGGGTATTTAAAGATGATGGATGTTTTACACATGAGTGGTCTATTTGTTGAATTCTTAGGAGCAAACGATATGATTGACAATCCACAGATCTGTACAACTAGCCATATATATAAGCAGATCCACATTACTTTTAGAGCCAGAAAATCATTCCCACAAATCAGAAAACATCTAGTTAGTATTCATTAAAATCTTAGATGCTACATGTTCAGATATTTTTAGTGAAGGGATCATAATCTAGTATTATTTTATATTGACACTAATAATCAATGTCATGTGACTTATAGAGCAGATATGAAAGGCAGAGTCACTTGATATCTGCTTCATTCACATGTAGCAGTGTGTTAAAAGAAGCTAACCAAAATAAAATGAAGCAAAAAAAAAAAAAAAAAAGGCCTAATCAAATGGTACTGTCTGCAACAAAAGTCCACCAAAAGATTCTGCTGGCTGCAGAAGTTCAGATAATTATTTTTGAAAGAGTAGAGTGAAAAACTTACATGGTGGGATAATATTACTCATTAAATAAATTATAGATTATACTGGTTTAATATATATGCATGGATATATATAATATATATGCATATATTTATGTACATGAATGTATGTGTATGAGTATGTACATAACAATAACCATTCATGTAAGTTGAAGAATATATGAGGAAAGTATAAAATAATTGAATATTTTTTAAACTTAATAGACTAAAATTTCATATTTAGGTATCAGAGTGAATGACAAATTAAAAGTAAAGAAAACAGTTATTTATGTGTATCATAAAAATACAGAATAATGTATATTTAATGCAACATGGATAAAAATATTAATCACAAAAGAATGGCAAACTGACAGTAGAAGCAGAAACATTAAAATGATATTTCAATATATCTGTGAAATATTATTTGACTAGATATTTGCAGTTAACTAAATTATCATTCAAGAATAACACTTCATCACAGAGGAAATAACCAGTCAAATGAAAAGTCACCCTGTGGAATTAAAAAATAATATATTCAATATTACATCTAAGATATATAAAGAGATTAAAGAACCAAAATCAACTAACTCTTTTTTAGATGGGGCTAACACTTTGAACATAATTTTCAAGAATCCATAGACATGGTCAATAGGTATATAAAACTCTAAACATCACTGCTCATGGGAAAAGGGAAAATAAAAGCTATGGGATATCAATCCACAGCCTTCAGGATGGCTATTAAGGGGGTGGGAGGACACCAAGAACAACCTGGTAAGTATGTTTCTGGGTATTTTTTTTTCATTCCTTTTACTTGTTTTGTCCATTTCTTTAGGTTACCTTTAGGGTTATCTTGTCTTATTTTACTTTATTATTATTATCCATTACAAGCCTGCCAAGGACCAGCAGCATCTCGGAGAGGGATTCTGAGACAAGGTGTATCTGGCAGCGGCTAAAACAAAGAACTCAAAGTCAAATCCTGAGTCCAAGATGGCGACCTATGTTCTTCTGGAGACAGCTTTCCACCAGTTTGCTTTCTCTCTCTTCTACTTTCTTTCCCTGATCTCCTTTCTCTGGAGATCTCTAGACAGCTCTCTCTATATATAAGTTCTATTAGAGACAGTCTTCAAGCAGTTCTTTCTTGCTACTCTAAACAATTCCCTAGATTGATCATCTCCTACAGATCATAAGCCAGGCCTTTTATTTTACATATCAATCCATTCATTCCTCGGGGCTCCCTTTTGATTATCCTAAGAATAGGCATCCAGTGACCCTTTCTCCTTAATTCTTAGGAAACAGAAAGCACACATTTTCTTTTATCATTGCAAAAGAATTCTGCCTGCCTTTTTTAAGCTGGAGGATAGATTAGCTGAGTGGGACCCCTGTCTTGAAATTACCCATTTCTATGACACCTCGGCCTAACTGCGCCATGTCCCATGCTGTTTTTGAATTCAGTATTCTTCCTACATTTGTATCTGTCTGCCTCTGTATCCTTCTGACAAGCTGGCTCATTAATTAGCTGCCTTTGTTCCTTTGGAATCATGAAGTCCCTTCTAAATCAAATTACATTCTTCTATTTTGCGTAGTTGAGAAATGATATATATTTTGAACCCATGTTTTTTAGAGTTCTTTCCACAGTTTTAAGGGCTGTCCTGAAAGTCCTAGCATTTATAATTTTGCTAAGACTTTAGCCACACCTTCCCCTCCTGGACTTGTACTATCTGATTATCATGGAATCATTAATATTAACAGGAAGGACATTCCTTACAGAAAGAAAGTAAAACATGTAGATTATAATACAAATAAGTCTTATGCTCATGGAGATATCTACACTCTTGGAAGGTCACATCTGCTGGCTCTGTTCCAGGGGCAGGCACCATGTCATTCTGTCCCCACTAAGTCCATGCTGGAAACAGGCGAAGCCTGCTTTTTTTCTAATAGACGAAAACGGATTGAAAACATTTTCTTGGGTAGGTGATGAGCAACTAGAAACACAAGAGAGAAGGATATAAACCATAACAGGATATATTACATGAGGAAAAAAAATCTATTTTCCATCAAAGATTCAGATGTTTAATGAGACGAAAAGATAAGTTTGGGCCATCACAGAAGGAAAGAGGTCTCACGAGAGTGTGGTTGTGGTAGTCAACCCATTTTGATTGGTGCACACAAAGTGTTTGCAGGCTGTACTGGAGTTCTGTTTCAAATACTTTGAGGAATCTCTATTTGGTTTTCCTATTGGTTGTATCTACACATATTTCTGTCAGCAGGATGAGTCTATTATTGATTGATTTTTTTAAGTGACAGTACTGAGTTCCAATATTAATGAATATTTAAGAAAATCAAATCAACTTTTCTAAAGGAGGCAATTTTTTGTTCTGTTTGTTGAACCATTGATATATTAACAGCAATTGTTTGGAGAAAGATCACAGAAAGCAAAATTTTGATTATTTTATTTCAATGGCATAGATGTAAAAATGTAAAACACACTATTAGATAAAATAAAGTCAATACATAAACATCTACAAGGGTAGCTGATATACTTCTTTATGATTTCCCTCAGTTATCTAAGTTTGATTTAGTAATAGAAAATTCCAGTACTTAAAATAGTTCTGTTTAATAAAGAAAAACATGCTAAACCAATATACATAAAATATATTATTTACATATCTACTCCTTAAGTGTCCAGAAAAATATAAAATTGAAAGCAACATAGACTTAAAAAAATATTTTCACAAAATCTAGAATAGACATCACAATTCCTTGTGAATTATTAAGAAATGTTTAAAAACTTGCCCTTAAAGTATCAAACCATTGTTCCTGGGATGAAAGTCCTAGCTGTTGCTGGAAGATAAGACAGGAAAATATATCAAGCTAGAAAAAATCAGTAAGTCTTCAATATAATTCTATTATTGCATACAAAGAAAGCTGAGAATCTGCAAAGAGATGCTGGAATTCATTAAAGAGTAGATGCGAGGCTTCCTTGTCTGAATATACTCAAAATTAAATCAGACCACTTTGTATTCATCTCCAACAACTTGAAAAGAACGTTCTAGAAGGAAATGTATAAGTTAAAGTTACTAAAATAGAGTAAGATAAAAATGTATATTCAAAGTCTGTGACTTGATTGTTTATGTCTCTGTGATTGTCAGTAACAGAAGAGATTAGTCATGAAGAAATAAATGTCACTAAATAAGATTTTATATAGCTAGCAATATATAGATGAAAGAGACCAAGATTTTTCTGGAATTGAACACTGTTTTATATTTCACTTAGTTGTAATTATAGAAGCCTTCTCTGCCAAATATCACTCATAAATTTTATTCAGGCATTCTATGTACATTTACATTTCTTCCTATCACTTATCACATAAAAGGCAGAGACAATTGTTAAAAAAATGAAGATTAAATTAGCCCAAGGAACAACTAGTTGTTTCCAAAATGAGGTGAAATACAGTCACTGATAATTAATTGGTGTCTATTTTGGGGAAACATTTTATATTTTCAATACAATGAATAGTTGAATATGGCTACCATTACAGAATTGACAAACTTGAAATAGGTAGTTTTTTCAAACCTGACTCTGGAGAAGAAAGAAACAAAGTTCCCTCTCTGTGACCAAAAAATTGTATTTAGTGAAAATGAATAGCTTCATTCTCACTAACAGTTTATTCTGCCTGTGTTAGTCACCAAGAGTAGGCATTGAGAAAATAGAAACCAATGATACTACATGGTAGGGCAAGATAGAAACTTGGTCAGATATATTGTAAAATTGTTAACCAACCAAAAATTTGGCCATCTCCCAAAGATAAGATAGTATCAGATGAACATAAGAAGATATAAAAGTTTCTGGCTTTCTTTGTAGAATAAAAAACCCATGAGACATATGTAATATTGTTTACTCATTTGCTTTAGAAAATAATTTCAAATAATGTATTTTTGTTTTCATTCTTTTCTTATACTATTATTGTTATTTGCTAAGACAGGGTTTTACAATGTCTGTCCTAGAACTTACTGTAGAGCACAGACTCTCTTTAAAATCTTGGCACTCTCAACTTCAGACTCTTAATTTATAAGAGTACAATAGTGTGCCACTAAGCATGACTATTTTAAGTTTCATTGTCCTTTCATTTTGGGTCTGACACAGTATGCATCCTTAATTATATAAATAATCACATTTTTAAACATTTCCACTTAATAATTTATACTGAACCCCTAATATATTTCAAGAATTGACATAAGTTTTGATGTAAATATTAACAACTATATCTTTTCAGGCCAACATTTTTCTCTGTAAATATTACCAGGGCCTTTTTGCTAGCAAATTATAGCTGGATCTCTGTGAAGGGTTATACAGATGTTGGAAGACTGGTTTTCTAAAAGAATTCAATGCTTCTCAGTTTTTCATCATTTACACATAATGTCATGCCTGCAGCACAAAGTTAAAAGATCATTGAGGAATTCTGTTTTAAATACATTTTAGTTTCCCTCAAAACACAAAGGCCAGAACTCATAATAAGCCAAAGCTGTGACTGTTCCTATTTCTAGGGCATTGCATCAGCATGTAACCTTATTTCTGTCTGATGTTCTAAAATGATTACATTTGTCACTATATTAAAATATATTTTATTAGGGACACAATGTGCACATTGTTCAGTGTATTATGTGTTTGAGGAAGTGTATGCGTAAATTTAAATATAAATAACTATTTGTACATTCTAAAGCTTTGCACATAAGTTATGTAGCAGAACAACATTTTTAAATTCTGTCTCATTGGCACAGTACATAATTTCTATTTGGCCATCAACATAGTTGTTCTAAGAGCACATGAGAATTGATATGAATATACAAAGAACAAAAATACAACAAATAAATATTTAAAGGGTCTTATGAATGACTTTGTTTTGTTTGAGAATCTTATATCTTCAGGTTTAGAGCAAGTCAATTGTGTGATTCTAGACACTAACATTTTGATATGTCATATAGAATATCTCATTCACAAATTATTACTTACACAGTAGCCATAGTAAGACACATTATGAAAAATTTTGACTTCTGAAAATTGACCTTCTTTGATAAAAACAGTTTTGATATTTTAAATTTTACTTATTCAGAGATTATAATTTTTCTTATACTGAATTGATATAGCTTATCTCTATTGAAAGTATATCCAATTATCTTTTAAAATCTATCTTTCTAGAAGTAGTGGTAGTAGGATTAGTAGTAGTACATGTGTGTATGTGTATGTATGTGTGTGTGCATCTGTACATGTGTGCCCGGAAGGGATTGGTTATAATTTTCTGACATGTGGATCATGAACATGGACTTCTGTTGACAGAATGAGGGAAAGTGCCAATTCTACAGAGCCATCTTGGTTTCAAAGCATCTAAGAATATCTTTTTAAAGCTTCATCATCTTAGAAAACATGTACAATTGGGGATAAATATTGGTCTGAGTTTCACAGTGTGCCTACTGCTGATGTTGAGGTACAGATAATAAAGAAAGAATATTATTTGTACATTTTTAAACCAGATATAATCTAAATGCTTACCTGATTTCACAAAGACATTAAAATGTATTTGAAGGAAGTATTTCCATTATGATTACCACTATAGAATTTTGTGGCATGAAAGAGTTAGAAGTGGTGATTCTAACTTATATTTACATGTGTTAATCAATGAATGTATAAATTAAAATTCCCAATGTATAAATTCATTTAAGAAAGTGAGGCCTTGTAACTCTGTGACTTCTATTCATACTTATTTAGCTTCCAATTAGAATGTAAGGGTGTACAGGATGATTCTTTTGTCTATACTGAGACATCTAGACTACACAAATGCTCGTAGTTATTCATAATTATGAATAAGGTAAACTAATGTTCAAGTTTCTACTGTCTGTGGGCTCATATTTATATTCCTTCTAAAAATCATGTGTCCTTTCATATGTTTGCTATACCAAAACATCTTTTTACCTGTCTGCCCCAGCAAATATCATTATAACCTGAGTCTCTAAACAAATCAGAAATTTCCACATTATCTCCTCCTCCTTCTTCATCAACTTCTTCATTGTTTTCTTCTTGATTTTTGTTATTGCTTCTGTTTTGGAATGAACTTTCCTGCAGAAGTTGTCTTGTTTCTTTCTCTGATAGTCTTGAGTCATCCAGAGAAATACCTGAAGTATGCTTCTTACAGCATGATTAACTGGTCTAGTCTGCAGCTTCATAGCTCTTTCTACCTCCCTGTGTGACACAATTCTAAAAATCCTTATTATAAGTTCTTAGACAAAGTTACAGTAGTAGCCCCTTCTATATTTCTGTAATGTTCATTATCTTAATGGTATGAATGAGGCTGGGTAGCTTTGATAAGTAAAGAATATAAGCTACAGCTCAATGCTCCTGAGATTTAAAGACTTTATACTCCCACCAACAGGCTTACTGAGAACATCATTAAGGTTGAATCAGAAAGGGTAGTAGTATGTGAGAAGGAGTAATCATAGCTCAACTCAGGTAGTCAGGGGTACGCAGGCCCAGGCCATTCTTTTGTTAATGCACTCTGAGAACTAATTGAAGTTTTGAGTGTTACTTCTTTCCAAGTTAATCTTTTCTGAATCCAGATGTTCCTGCGAATGGCCATAAGGTCCAACATCTCTAATATTCCAACTCCTTCGCACAATGTCTGCAGTTCATAAACCCCACTGGGGATAAAGCACAACAAAAATGCAGAAGGATGCCTTCTGCATTCCTGTGCCTTAGTAACTGCTGTGACAAATCAGGTGGCATATAAAAAATATATTTTCTTCGGAGTTATTGAGACTCCACATCTAAAATGTCCTGGTTAGATTTTATTTTCACTGAGCATACATTTCTTCCAAGACCATCTTTTCAATGGAACCTAAATAATACTGAGGAGAGAGAAGGAATGAGCTCCTTGGGGTTCTTTTATAAGGTGGCTAACTCTACACTGCCGAGCATCACTACATTATAATCTCCAAATGTTCACCCTCTTGGTGGTAGCCACTTACAGTTTAAATGTCAACACACACGTGAGAGACACATGAATATTTCAACTGTAGCATTCTGAAAGGCTGAGCCTCTTTGAAAATAAAGTATTTTAAGGTTTTATTAAATAATTATATTTCAAATATATGTTTTGAGAATCATTGTTATTCATGCCAAGGTTAAATTGAGATCAAAAGCTTGGCATCCCCCTAAACACCTGCTATAAGTGATGGTGTAGCTGCATCCTGCCTCTTTAATGCACCTTTAAATTCTCTTTTGCTCAGGGATGAATCCTTAATAGCTTTGCCTTGTGCATGCCTGTGTTTTCTAATCCTCTTCTCTCTCATTTCTCAGTCCCTTAACCCTTTTAGAAGCTAAATTGTGTCATTTTTATATGACTGTAATTGCTATATGCTACTCTATTCAGTATCTGACAGACAGTTTTGCCTCTGGGAAAGAAAGAGATAAGTGTCCTATTGAGTTTAAAGAGATTTGTTCTGCAGATATGCCAAACTACATTTTTTTTTAAACAAACCTCTCAAAAATAAATCTGTTTCAATTTTCTTATTCTTACTGATGGTGAAACTTTAAAATGAGACTATTTTGTTCCATATGAAAAAACATGAAAAGAATTCCATATACCCTTTTGATATCTAGCAAAAGACTTTATGTCTGATTTTATTAGAAAGTTTATTTAAATGGGCCATTCTGCAATAATATTTTAGGATTAAACTATGATGTTCAAATAATAGTTTTAGGATGATTTATAGCACTTTCTTTTACAATGACAAAAAGTAAAATTTGAAAATATATATGTAGATGTAGATGTAGAGAGATATTCAGGTATATATGGATAGAAATTTAACAATCACTCTAGTTATACAAATAGGACATATGTTTTGTTGGATACAATAATTACAAATAGTACAAAATGAAAATGTAATCAGTGGAATTGAACTCACTTCTAGAAGTAGGTTATGATTTTTGCAAAGATCTTATCCAAAGGCTTACATGTTTCTTCTGAGGGAAATTTCATCTAATAACATTTTAAAAATATACCAGTGGTAGAACTATTGAAAAGCAACAGGGATTTGGATGCAGAATGCTTTATCGTTATTGTATCAAGACCATTCATCTTTGTTACTAAATTTACATCTCCAGCATCAGAGAAGACTAGAAAAATTCAAGAGGATGAAATGACAATCCAGTTCTACTTCTTTCATTCATCAATGTACTGTTCAAAAGATGCTTTTGCAAGGAGTGTCTGAAGGGTGTGGAGATAGTATGACCCTGAGTTACTGTACACTGGATAGTGCATGGCAGAAGTAGGATTGATAAATATGCAGTGATATTCAAAGAGAATAGAGACCTTGCTTCCCCAACTGCTTCTCTTTCTGCAGCACAACACATCCTCCATCACAATTACAAATATGAAGCACAAGGCCGAAGACTTACTTAAAATGTATGACTTAAGGGGGTTGGACTGCACATACAAATTTGAAAGGACTAGTTGCTAGATGAAGTTTGAAGATTGTTACTTTAGCATAGTTCTACCAATGTCACAAGGTCTTTCTTATTATATCTCTCTGTACAACACATAGTGTTGTTTCCTATTGCCCTTATACCAGAAATTTTCGTATCTATATGAAAGGTAAATTTTACTGTATAATGAAAGGATTTAACGAGGAAAGTAAATTCACTCTGGTTATGAGAATCAAAAAATAATCAAAAGCCTCACTAGTTAGGAGTGTCAACACTTTCAAACATTTAATGTGTGTGTGTGTGTGTGTGTGTGTGTGTGTGTGTGTGTATGTGTAGTGTGTGTTCAGTGCATGTGCACAATTGTGAGGAGACCAGAGGTTAATGGCCTCAGTCACCTCTCTAGTTCATGTTTGAGACTGTTTCTTATATGTGACAATGGAACTCATCAATTCCTTTAAATTGGATGGACCTAAACCCTTAAAGGTACCCCTGTCTCTGGGTCCCCAATACACTATGGCAGACAATAAAATATACCAAGATTTTATTTTTTATGGATTCTGTGAATATGAATTCAGATCCTCATCCTTACACAATAAGCACTTACAGACTTATCACATCTCCAGGCCACTTATTTTAATTCTCTCTAAGAATCTAAGTTCTTATTCAACTTTCTGTTCTCTCATTTTCTTTTAACAGAATCTACACTGTAAAAATCCCCTTCACAAGAAAACCTGTAATTATTTTTTCTAAGAAGAGTGATATTGCATTAGAGTTGACACTTTCTCTCCTTCACAAATGATGACTTCCTTCTAAGAACACTTATTTGAACAGTATTCTCATCTGTTTACAATAAATGCAGTTATCATTACACCATTTATATTAGTACATCTTTGCTAACTCTTTTAAAGTATGTTTTATAGCAAGATACAACCATGTGTTTTTTTGCCTTTTAATAAATATGTGGAACAAAATAGTTGCTTACCTAAGTCACTAGCTTAACCCATATGTTACAAATTTAAATCATGTATTTATAATGTGAAATAGAAATATATCTGCTAATATGATTTTTAATTATCATTATAATTATCTATATGTAAGCAGTATTATTCTGGAATAAAACACACAAACACACACACACATATATATATATGTACATGCATACATACACACATATATACATGTATAAGTTCATATATATATATATATATATATGTGTGTGTGTGTGTGTGTGTGTACATATATACACTGGTATATCAGACACACCAGAAGAAAATATCAGATCCCGTTACAGATAGTTGTGAGCCACCCTGTCATTGATGGAATTAAATAATTATAAAGACTTATATGCCATGTGAGTTCATTTATGCCTTTATACATTACATTTAAATAAAACATATAATATTTATATTTCTGTACCAAAGAAATTTTAGGTGAATTAATTGTGTTGAAGGCTGACATTCTTGCATGCTCAAAGTACTTGAAATCATATATGATTCACTGCATATCTATAAGCAAGATGTTTATGTCACCTATTCAAGGCTTTTGGAACATCACAGAAAATAGAACAAAAAATACAAACTAATCTTATATTTGACCTTCATTTGTTAATTCACTCAGTTCTTCATTCATCTTAAGCAATACTTATTAAGAATCTATTTAAGTGTTATATATTGTTCTATTTGGTAAAAGACAACAGAAGCTTGTTAACCTATAGTAAAATCTTGACCTCAAAGTTCATGATTACATTTCAACCTTAAAATAACAAATGAATTAATATCGGAACCACAGGATTTCATGAGAAAAAAAAATAAAGCCAGTTTTAAGGTCAATCATGAGACCATAAGTAACTGCAGAAAGGTGGAACAGCTATTAGTTTCGGTTGATTCTAAGTGAACACATGGGAAAATAAACATAGTTTAAAAACACTCATAAGATAGGAGAAAGTGATATAGGCTGTTGTGGGCAAGACAGATAAAACAGGGTCTTGATCCTGGGGAAGTTTGATGCCCCAGCATAGGGAGATGCTGGAGCAGTGGGACAGGAAAGAGAGTGTGGGTGGGAGGGGAGGACTCTCATACAGGCAAAGGGGAGTGGGCGGGCAGATGTGGGATGAGGCACTAGTCGAGGTGTAACAGGGAAGTGGGATTTCATGAGATGGGGGGATGGTGGAGGGGGTAACTGTTAGAATTCTGTTTAAACTCCACCCTCTTATCAGAGAGTGCATACCGTGTTTGCTCTTTTGTGATTGGGTTGCCTCACTCAGGATGATATTCTCCAGATCCATCCAGTTCCCTAAGAATTTCATAAATTTATTGTTTTTAATAGCTGAGTAGTACTCCATTGTGTAGATGTACCACAATTATAGTATCCACTCCTTTGTTGAGGGACATCTGGGTTGTTTCCAGGTTCTGGCTATTATAAATAAGGCTGCTATGAACATGGAGCATGTGTCCTTGTTACATGTTGCAGTATTTTTTGAGAATATGCCCAGGAATGGTATAGCCAGCCGGGTCCTCCGGTAGTACTATGTCCAATTTCCGGAGGAACCACCAAACTGATTTCCAGAGTGTTTATTAGCCCAGAAGTTTGGAATACAGGAAGAACAACCCACATTCCACAAGGAACTCAAGAAG
>NW_022196894.1:59263084-59274870 GCF_008632895.1 Mastomys coucha | reverse complement strand
AAAAAAAAAAAAAAAAAAAAAAAAAAACTCCACCCTCACTGATACCTGACTGGAGCCAGGTATGCTCCTCCCCACAGTTACCTGGCAATGGCCAGGTGGGCCTGGCCCTATAAATGGGGCTGCTTGTTCCTCCTCTCTCTCTTACTCCTGTTTCTCTCCCTTGCTTCTTGCTCTTGTTCCCCCTCCATCCCCATTCCCTTGCCCCCTCTCTCTGCGTGGTCATGGCCGGCCCCTAATTCTCTACTCTCCTTCTCTCTGCCTTTCTCTGCTTCCTCTATCTTCTTAACTCCCCTCCCCATGCCTTAAATAAACTTGTGTGTCTGGTCCCTCAGGAGGAAGGGATACCTTGGCATGGGCCCGACCCCTGGCCAGAACATATTCTTATAGCTCTTTCTCTTTTTATGATCACAGCAGTAACTGGGAAATAGGATATCATGTGAGATGTAAAAGAACGGAATGATTAATAAAAAACCCAAACAAACAAACAAACAAAATGGTCTTAGATCTGTGTACCTATTCTTCCTCAGACTGTCAGTACATGCCTATATCGGTGCAATGTTGGTTTAATAAAACCAGCCTTTTATTTCCTTAGAGTTTTGGTGAATTCCTTTCAAAACTGAAGTATCTAAACCCCTCATATATGAGTATGTGAGAACACATATTTGATTTACTGTCATAATGTTTGAAAACATGATAAAAGCAACAAGATGATAAACTAACAAGATGTTGTTAGCTTAGGGGTAAGATAGACATTTTGGGTTCAGGTACATAGAAAAGTGAAGACTGGTTTGAAGCAGCACTAGTCATCAGTAAGGCTCTTTGTCATTCTAATTCAGATGTTATACTAACAGATCTTGAAGACAATTTTCAAAGTAGTGCATAGGCTTTGTTAGGAAGGAGAGAACAAAAAACAGGCTATATAAGTATAATTGGGCAGTCACAAAATATATAGGAATCAGACATTTGCAACAAGAAGTCAATTGTTAGTGTCAGAGCTGTGAAAAAAAATATGCTGATATAAATTTAAGCCACCATGAATTTTTTAGTTAAACATTAGGAATTGTTTGATTTGAGTAAAATATTCTAAAAATGAAAAAAAATGTACAAGCAAATAGCCTTTAGTTTTAAAGGATGAGATTTTTGCACAAATTCAGATTAAACTGGGGTTTAGGGTAAATAAATGGATATTCCATTAGGAGGTAAACAGTAAAAAACTGAGGAAGATTTACTTGATAGAGTAGAAAGACAAAATTTTCATTTGACTATTTTCCCTATATTTTGTCTGTACAGGCTGAGTTACATTATTAGTGAGAAAGATTTTCTATCCTGCCTTTAAATTTCTGTAAGACTTAAGTATCTTAGGTTTTGTGTGATCTGTCTTAGTATTTGAACTTTTAATCATGAATTATCTATCTTTACTGAGCTAATCCTTGCTTCAGTATTTGTTCATTATTTTTTCAGCCATGAGAAAGAAAAGCAATTGTTTCCCACTCTGTACCCAATTCCTCTTATACTTGACAACCTGCATTTTGTCATTTTTACTGAACAGAGCTTTAGCTTTCATTTTGCTTTTCTTCTATTAATAACTTTATAGCTCTCAGTTGGATTCCCTCAATATCCATGTCCTAAATTTCATAAATTCCTAAACAAGGAATACACAATACCTGTTCTCAGAAGGTATTGTGCAGAATATTTCACTACCAACTTTTAGCAAATTAGAAGGTTTAAAGACATAAGAAAACGAAATGTAGACAATCAGATGAAAACAGGGAGTCCTGCATAGTTTAATCCCTTAGAAGAAATAGCCTTGAAAATATTATTTTACAGTAACCATTATTTATATGTGTCATTCAAGCTGGTTTAGCATCAAAATATAGGATATATGAATAATATAATTGATTTATTTTATTTTTTTAGATCTGTGGTGTTTAGGTTTACCTTAGGTCTCTGGACTGTCTACTCTAGTTCTTAGTTAACCTAGCAATACTGGGTATGGATTCCTTCTCACAAGGTCAAATCTGATATTAGGTGGCTTCTTCCACTATAGTTCCAGCCACAGATGGGAACAGTTACAGAGAGACACAGAGCCAGATATTATGCACAGAGTCTAAATTGGAAGTCACCTTCAAATCCTTCCATCTATACTTATGGATTCCTAGTAAAGAGGAAGCAGAAAAAGTATAAGCTACAGAGGTGATAGAGGACGTCAGCAGAATAAGGCCCTGAACTAAGTAAATGAACTAAGTAAAGCATGTATGACCTCAGAGAGACTGAAGCAGGAAGCAGAGTACCAACATGGGTCAACAGCAAGTCTTTGGGATAGACACACACACACACACACACACACACACATACTCACTAATTATTAGCTTAGTATTTTATGGTACTCCTGACTGCAAGGACAAGTGAGTCTCTGACTCTTTTGCCCACTCTTGGAACTCCTCGTTTCCTCCTGTTGGTTTGCTATGTCTAACTTCAACGTAATAGTTTTGCTTCATCTTATCATATTTAATTTCATCATGTTTGCTTGTAATCCCTTAAAAGTCCAGTCTTTTCTAATTAGAAACAGAAAGAGAGTAGATACTGAGGTAAAGGGAGGTGTGAAGGAATTGGGAGGATTAGAGGAAGGGGCAGCTATAATCAAGATATATTATATGAGAAAAAAACTATTTTCAACAAAAAATTTCAAAGGGGATGTATATATGTTTATGAAAAAACATATAATGTACAATAATCAAAATGTTAAGCTTTGACATTTAATTAAGAAGCCTTACTATGGAAATTTTTAGGACACCCAAAATATTTTAAAGATGAAAATGCAGGTAGAATAAATTTACTTTTTCTAGAATTAAATTTGTTTGCATTATAAAAAGTGAACTATGCTGTTTATACTACCAGGGTACCAAAACTTCAGCCTGATGACAATGAGCCTAAATCAGTGGTTCACAAACTTCCTAATACAGTGACCTTTTAATATAGTACCTCATGTCGTGACACCCTAGCCACAAGATTATTTCTTTGATTTCATAACTGTAATTTTGCTACTGTTATGAATCATAATATAAATATCTGATAAGCAAGATATGTGATATATGACCTTTGTAAAACCATCTTTTGATACAGGTTGGCACAACACACAGGTTGAAAACTGTTGGTCTAAAAAGAAATAGTCTGAGCTTCCAAAGTATCCTATGATCCAACAAAGATATGTAGCAAGGATGGCCAAGTCCGTTATCAATGGGAGGAGAGGCCCTTGGCCCTCTGAAGGTTCTGTGCCCCAGTGTAGGGGAATGCCAGGGCCAGGAAGCAGGAGGGGGTAGGTTGGTGAGCATGTGGAAGGGGGAGGGAATATTTTTGTTTTAGTGTTACTTTTATTTTTATTTTATTTTATTCTTTTTCTTTTTCTTTCTTTCTTTTTTTTTTTGGAGGGGAAATTGGGAAAGGAGATATCATATGACATATAAATAAAGAGAATATCTAATAAAAAATCAGGATTCCAGCAGCATATGTATAGCAGAGAATGGCCAAGTTGGTCATCAATGGGAGGAGAAGCCCTTGGCCCTGTGAAGGTTCTATGCCCCAGTGTAGGGGAATGCCAGGGCCAGTAAGCAGGAGGGGGTGGGATGATGATCAGGGGGAGGGGGGAGAGAACAGAGGTTTTAGTTTTTATTTTATTTTATATTCTTTTCTTTTCTTTTCTTTTCTTTTTTTTTGAGGGCAGCCTGGGAAAGAAGATATTGTAAATAGAGAAAAAATAAAATAATTAAAAATTAAAAAAATTAAAAAAGAGAAATGCAGAAATATTTGAACCTTATGCATGATATAGAGGAAGGAAAAAACACCGATGATGTAAGAGAAAGTCAAGCAGTGTTCCTAGTTATTCCATTGATGATTTCATCAAAGTATAGCCAAAGAACTTCACCATACAAAAGATAGGTCTATTCTGGCTTCATTTCTTTTGTTGTAACAAATTTCCTGAGAAAGCAGCTTAGGGGAGGAAGTGCTTATTTGTATTATAACTCTCCCTTAAATTTCATCACGGAAAGAAGTGAAGCAGGAACTGGACCTCTAGTTACTTTTACTTTACATCCAGTCAAGAGTGGAAATACATGAACCGTGTTTTGCCTGTTGGCTTGACTGCTGCCTGTATTCAACATGCTTTCTTCTCTCTTACATGGTTCCTGATCAAGAAAGTGAAATATTTCCAACAGTTCAGGATGGGTCTTACTACATCAATTAAAAATCATTGCAGTCTCTTATAAGGCACGCATACAGTCAAACTTAATCTAGGCACTTCCACTGTTGACGCTGTCCTTCTTCCCTGGTCAGTAGGGGCAGTTGTCCAAAGCTAGTGGCATATTTCCAAGAGCAGGTTAATAAATCTTTATGGTCAGTGCTCTTAACCGCTGAGCTAACTCTCCAGCCCCATATCGTTAATATTTTTTAACATCTAATGGCTGATTTTATTTTTTTATAAAACTTCAATGTATAAATTTAAACTATTTTAATTCCTTCTAATTAAGGCCTTTTTTTACATATACCAAAAACCCATCTCCAATGACACGTGTATTCATATGAAATTTTATTGTTGGAAAAGTTTGTACTTAATAGTTTTATAAATTATTTAAAAAGTAAAGCATTGGTTTCCCCAGAGATAAAGTCATGTTAGTGACCCCATTTCAAGGGACAGTTTCTTACCCATTATTCTCGCTTAAGATCTTGGTCTAGGCCACTAGGAACATGTAAATAAGACAAGCAATAAGAGAAAACAAAACAGATATATGCCATGAGAACTATGGCTCAATGATTTTTCTCCAGCGAAGAGTTCCACAACCAGTTCCAGGAGTCCTACCCCTTTTGAGGTCAATCACCTGAGTATGTGGAACTTGTCACACAGATCCTACTGGAGGTGGTATGACTCATACATAAGCATGTTCATACACATACCACTTTAAAATTGTAAACCAGGTAATATGTATAGGTCCCTAGATTCGATTGCCAGCACTGCACAAACTGGGTCTTATGGTCTTCTCTTGAAATGAGAATTATAGAAAATAAAGATTTATATTTGGAGTATTATAGTTGAGAGGCTATAATTTATATGCTTGATGTATGCACATGTTTTTGACATGCTAAAATTTTAGAATGGGTCAACAACACATTTTTACTTCTTGCTTTTCATATTTAATTGCTGGTCCCTATGACTTTTTTGTATGTAGAACTAAATAATGAAAATAGATCAGGACTTGTAGTGAACATGGGAGACATTGGATGTAATTCCACGTTTTATGGAAAAACAAATTGAGGCAACCTCAACTTCAATGTTTATCTAAGACAATGGCAATGTTCATTCATGATATAATGCTATACATGGCTTGATTCTTGATCTTGATATAGCTTGTCTGTCTTGTATCAGTAATACCATTTTCTAAGCATAAAGGATTTGATTTTTAAACAGAAATTTATATATATATATATATATGTTTCTTATTTGTTTTATGCTCTCTCTCTCTTCCTTTCTTTCCCATTTTCTCTCCTACTCTTTCATCATTCAGACCTGCTCATACTCTCTCTTCATCATATTCTCTTTTCAAAGACTGCTTTAAAATGAGTCTATTTGTGGGGTTTAATTTGAGAAATGTGTGGCAGAAAAGCTTTAAGAAAAATTTGCCTTAGTCTTTTATAAAACCATAATTGTTCTGTACATATTACACTCCTATGAAGTTAATTTCATATTAGCATATCATAGTGAAAATATCACTTGAATATAATTAGTACTTAAAACTAATGTTTGTGTTAATTTCATAGTTATGAAGTGACCATTATTACGGAAATATTCATATTCTTTTTAAGACAATTAAGTCTTTTTTTACATCTGAGAAAACTGAGAGTCAAATCTTATGTTTTGATTTTAATGAAACATTCATTTATTGTTCACAAATCTTAAAGGCCACATAGTGACAAATACTAAACATTATATTATAATGTCTAGGGAGATCACTTCTTTAAGTCTTTGCAATAAAAGCTTTGCAAAAGCCCAGTAGGACAGCCATTTCTGCATACACAGTGCAATGTACATTTATAGTCTACTCCTATTTACAATAAGTTACCACTGAATGAAAAGAACATCATACTGAGATAAGCTTCAAACTTCAACCTTGGCTTGACTAGTTCATTAATAGAGTACATATTATGCTGAACTACTCAGTAATGACACAAAATAAAAGTTATACCATTATTATATTTTGAAGAGCATAATTTTTATTGAAAATAATAAAATATGCTCCCCCCAACACATTTTCATCTATATACAGCAAATAAAAGAAGCCTGAAGCACTAGACACACTTTAAATGAAAGCAGTAGAATCATATACTTTCTATATGTGTGATATTCACCCACATTAAAGTTCTACAACATTCATTTTCTGTCCTTTCTTGATGGAGAGGAGAAATAGGGACACAACCAGAGGTCCAGGGCATGAGCCAGACAAGCACTCTATCATAAAGTTCTACCTATCTTCTGTTCTATACTTTAAAACATGCACATTTATTTTGGATAGGTTTATTCTTTTCTCTTGAATGTCTATTTCATAAAGGCAAAAGATTATTGTCACTTAAAATATGAGGAACATGCATTTTGTTCACTTGTTACTTCAGAGAACAATACAATATGTTTCTTCTTCACATACTTAGAATAATAAATTGATAATAGTTTCATGTCTTCTGTATACCAGCAAAATTAGCTGATTATATCATCAATCCATCAAAGAATTATTTGTACATAATCTTCTGGTTTTTAATCCATAAATCATTATGAAATATTATCAACATTTTTGCCATATATGCAATAAAATGGGTTTCAAGCTATAGTGGATTATTTTCCATACTTCTAGTTTTAAATTCTGGTAAATATAGTTTGAAGGTAAATGCAATTTAATTGGATTTTTTAGTGGTGTTATTTAGACATTGCAGAAAAATTTGGTAAAATTCTTGAGCAAGGTATTAAGAAGAAAAAAAGATTTTTCACATTTCTAACTCTTTCAGTACTATGGAATATCATAGCATTTAGCTTATTATCTCCACATGCATTTTGGCCATTAATACCTTAATGGAATATTAATGCAACAATGAAAATAATTTAATTAAGTTGAACCAGCAAGATATATTATGGATGTTACTGAATGAATCATAGCCTTCTGGTCATATTACATGAATTCAAAAATACTTATTTAAGCTAATAGTATACACATACACACATATGTGGGCCTGAAAAACCATTAAGGCTAAATGACTGCAGTACAGTGGTGCCTTCTTATGGAAACTATTACAGGTCATATAAAATAATGGAGACAAATATATGGAAAATAACAAGCAAAGAAAATCAGCTGGTGAACATGATAAATGTCAAGACTTATTTCACTATGTAAAAATTTGAAAAATGGTATATGTCATTGTAACAAAGGATATTTCTGAAAATGTGAGAAACAATTTTAGTTTTCTAACTTAAATTATTAAATGTATTCTAGAAGTTGGATAGTATCACCTGCTTTTCATTTGAAGTCTGTTTAGGAAATTTTCTAGTATCTAGCTTCAGGGGCACCAAATGAAATACAAATAATAATAAGGTTATAGACACATAGTTGCTTTCACAATTGGGCTCTGAAGATCTCAAATATGCTTGTTAAAAACTGAACTCCCTGGAAGATATTAACTATCACTCTTCATGTATAAGCCATATGTTTTAAATGATAAAAAATGCTCAGGACAATGTTTTTTTTTATAGCGTATTTAAAAGACAGTCTCCAAATTATTATTTGACCTTCAAAGGGATAGCTTATGCTATTGAAGAGTATCTAAAAACCTGAGATCCAAATTAGCTGTCACTTTTTGGCATTGTTGACAGAATAGGGAAAGAAGAGAGAGCAATAGAACAGAACAGAATATACTGCTAAAATGAAGATGGAATATTATAAACTACAGAGTTTTATGATGAACTTATGTCTTCAGGATCATATTTCTACATTGTCCATGAAGCCTCTGCACAAGGTCTTGATGGATAGCCCTGAGTCAACACAGTATGGTGATAGTTTCTTTATATAACTCAATCGACTAGTTGTTCCATTATGAATTTTTCATAACTAAGGTGTCTGTTTAGAAAATAACTAAGATTCTTATTGAGGACTGTTTAAAACACTAGTAGAAAAAAAAGAATATACTTTTTCAAATTGGACATGTCTGTGAGTGGTTTTCATGGCAGAAGTAGTAACAACAGGGATTCAATTCCAAGAAGAATATATAGACATTAATAAACTACAGTGCCATTTTACATAATCATGATGAATATAACTGATGATTTGATAAACATATTTTCCTATTTCACCCTCTAACTTAAGAAGAGATCTAGATATTTTTAGCAGAAAATTTAGACTACTGGCACAGAGAACCTACAAAAAAATGGAATGTCAATTGCAAAAAGTAGTTTTTCCGAGGAAAGAACACAATAATTGGTTACCTAGCACCCAATTTCAGGCAAGAAAACATTGTGTGTGTGTGTGTGTGTGTGTGTGTGTGTGTGTGTGTGAGAGAGAGAGAGAGAGAGAGAGAGAGAGAGAGAGAGAATTCATAGATTAAGTAGTACTTATGAATTTACAAATGCAAATAAATATTTAAATATATTTAATAGCAATTAAAGAAAAGTAATTCATAAATGTGTAAGATGGCAGGAGGCTTACCTGGTATAGTTTGGAAGGAGGGAAAGAAGGAGAAGTTTCATATTTATAATCCCATAAAATGAAAACTAACCAACAAGTAAGAAGTTTCTGGTTAGGACCAACTTCATTCTTCCATGTCCTGTGACCAAGGAGTGTGATCCCTTTGGAAGCAAGCTATTACTATCAAGTCCTATTGAGAATCAAAGAACAATGGCAGGAACCTATATTGTTTGAGGTATTATTAAAATGCCAGCTACCAAGTACTGAAGCAGAGATAGCTCAAACCTGACACTAGGCCTTTTATTGAGCAATATATGCAACTTATTACTTCTAGGGGTTGGAGCATTATCCCCTGAGTAGCATGACTATCATTTAGAAACCTTATAAAATAGTATTATTTCTCCATTTAGCTTTTCAAACATAGTGTAAGTTACATTTCACCCACTCTGTCCTTTGATGTACCTCCCATTCCTCCTTTTAATAGTTGTTTTCTTTATTACCCTTTTATGTTACCTTTGTTCTACTATCTTCTGCACTTAGCACTGTTTTTTTCTAGTTCCTTCCAATATCCCAATTGTAGTTCCTTGATTTTATATACAATTACTCAAATACACCAATTCCAAGATTATATTCTACAGAGTGAATTGACACATATTCAAAGCCAAAAACCAAATATTAGTTTCTTGTACACATTCTCTGTTTATCAGTAAAAATTACTTGACTGCTTGGATATGGGGGTACTGGCTGATAATCACCATACTTGGAGGATACAGGCAGGAATAGGATCAAGAGTTCAATGACAACTTCAATATATAGCAAGCCTATAGTCAGCTTGGACTATCAGAGACCCTATCACAATCAAACAAACAAACAAAATGAGAGAAACATGAGATATTATCCCCTTTACTTTTTAAATCAGGATCTACTTCTACACTGAGCATCATTACTGTAATTTAACTAGAAGTACTTCAGGTTGTAAAGATGCCTGGAAATTAGACAACAGGTTTACATTAGGCAATCAAATTTCTTTCTTTATGAGTTTTACACAGTCCTAACCACCAATGTGACAGATGTCAGGAGGTGAGGACACTGGAAAATAAGTCACGAGTGTGAATCTTTCATAAATGCTATGGGTGCACTTACCGTGCAGAAGAAGTTGGAGAGCTCTCCTGCCACTCTTTTCCACTTGAAAATGCTAAAGAGATGACACTTGCAAACAGAGTGGGATTTTTGCCAGGAAAAGATCTGCTGGCATCTTAATCTTGTCACGTCTACACTATAGAACTGTAAGAAATAAATGTTTGTAGTTTAAGTCATTGCCATTCTATGGTCCTTTGTTATAACAGCCCAAGCAGAGCGTGGCAAAATGTCATGCTCTCTGTGCATGAAGTCTATTAGTTCTGAAAATAAGTGGCATTTCAAACCTTGTTTCTAGACAGATTGTTCATTAATTTAAAGCCATTGTAGAGAATAATGTGTGAGCAATGACTTTTTTCTTGAAATCATAAAATATATGGCTTATTTAATGATACAGGAAATTAACCTGTACCATTTGTTTTATTCACACTTCCTGTTGTCCATTATCTCTGAGACCTGTTTCCACTGTAAATGACCTTGTGTTATGCTATGATAACTGGATAGATTTATTTTATTTTAGTTGTATTTGTTTGTGCATTGTTTTGTACAGGTGTCACAAGAGACAGAATAAATTGTCACATAATCTGAAGCAGGGCAATAGACAATTGTGAGCTAACAGAAGTGGGCACTGGTAACTAAACTTTGTTTTCTCTTAGAGTACAATGACTGCTGAATTTTTATAACCTCATCATTCTGTGTAGCTGCTTATATTATAATGCTAATTATGTTTCCCAAAAATCTGCTTAGATTAGTATCTGCACGTAGCTTTTGGGACCCTCCCCCCAATTGAATCTGATTGGTAATGAAGATGCCAACAGACAATAGCTGGCAGGGTAGATAGAGGCAGGACTTTTAGGATTCCTGGGATTGGTATCTGGAAGAAGAAGAAGAAAAATAAAATCTTTTGTGGGGAGAGGTGGAGGAAAGGAGAGATGCCATGCCTGAGAAGAGTAGAGGAGAGGAAGGTATAGCAACCATGTGAAGAAACCTTGAGAGTGCAGCCCAAGAGGGCTGTTTGACTGGGTCCAGGGCAGCCAACATAGAATACAGAATTCAGTAAGTAGTAACTCAGTATTATGGGCAGGAGGTAGTAGAAGTTAGGGCGTGGCCCAGCTTCATGCTGCTTAAAGGAAATTAAAATATAAAGGCCGTGTGTGTGTTTCATTTGGGTACTTAGACCATTGGGACAGGTAGCAAACTTGCTGCTGGGAATAATTAATTAACTAATTAATTAATTAAACATTCTGAATTTAAATGTCACCTGAAAACTTCAATATTCTACTGTTTCCTTTCATACCTACAAAATCAGCTGCAGGCTTAAAACTTTAGTGTATTTGAATTTCTCACTAAAATGAAAATGTTGTCACATTTGTTTGTTTTTCTAGCACAAATTTTCGTTACATATCTTTTTCTCTTTAAATGGTCTTTCATTTTTTTCTACCTTGCCGTTATCCAACAAATATATCATCTTATAGATTATATACATTTTATTGTAAAATATATTAACTGTATTGTAAACTTCTAAATTATGATTATTGACATCATTATCAGCCATCATTTTTTTCTGAATACCTTATCATTATCTTGTTAATTTCTTCAGCACTCAAAAAGAAATCTAAAAGATGCTCAACAACTGTACTACCGTGAAATGATAGGTACCATTGAAGTATGTCATTTAGCTATTTTGCCTTGTTCTTTTGTGTGTGTATGTGTTTTCGAGACAGGGTTTCTCTGTGTAGCCCTGGCTGTCCTGGAACTCACTCTGTAGACCAGACCTTGAACTCAGAAATCTGCCTGCCTCTGCCTTCCAAGTGCTGGGATTAAAGGCGTGTGCTACCACCTCCCTGCTTAATATATGTGCTGCCAAAGCAAGCTCACCTTTAGGTGCTTCTCAGCCATTCGGTGTTCCTCAATTGAGAATTCTTTTTTTTTTTTTTT
>NW_022196894.1:59251062-59261929 GCF_008632895.1 Mastomys coucha | reverse complement strand
ATCTGTAGATTGCCTTTGGTAAGATGGACATTTTTACTATATTAATCCTGCCAATCCATGAGCATGGATTACTTTCTGCCCTACCAGAAACTGTGTTGGAGTTATATTAAGATGCTGAAATTATTGCAATTTATATACTGGAAAATAATTAATTATAAGCAATTTTAATAAAAACAATCATCACCTTTTGGTGATTGGGTCTATTTGAAAATATATTCTTATGTCATAATCTCTTCATTCCTCTCAGTACATAGTAAAACTTGTATTTAGGATCTTTTGTCTTAATTACAGATGTGTATTTAAATATATGTATGTATCTGCATGTATTTATGTGTCTATGTATGCATATATACACACATTAAGATGATAATTTTAGTAATGAAAACTAAGACAAAAGATCCTAAATAATAATTAATTTATTATTAATAACTAAAAGTAAAGAGATAATTTAAACCTCTTCTGAATATCGAAATGTGGATAAAATTTTATCTTAATAAAATAACAAAACTTTCTAATTTAATTTTGAAGTTTTAAAAGATTTTGCATCATGCTTGCATGTTATACTGATCTTTTTATATCTTTACACCAAATCCTCCCATATCTCCTATCATTCTCAAACATATTATCTCTTCTCTGATAATTGTTGTTATACACACACATACACATACACATACATGTAGACAAACACACACACATACATTCTGAATTCATTTAATGCTGTTCATATATACTTATGTTTAAGGTTGATAACTATGATTAGATAATCAATCAGAAAACAGGTTTTCCCTCTCTCACCAGCCAATGACTGCTCTTCATCTAGGGATGGAGTCTGTATAATTGCCTCCATCCACATAGATATGTAAACTAGGGCTTTGAGGAAAACATACTGTTTATATTTCATAGCATGCATAAAAGATATTGCTTAAAAATAGAAGCCCCGTTTCTCTTATTCTTACAACCTTCGCTGAACCTTTGGTGTAGGGCTTGCTGTATACTCAGCCCAAAGTTATTACCTCTCTGCTTTTCAACAGTTGAGGCACACTATAATAAAGACTTTTGTTGGGGGTGGTGGTGTTTTACCTTGCAGGCTAACCAACAGCTGGAATTACTGCCTGCTCCATGAGATAGAATATCCCAGTCATATGTAATGGGAACACCAAAAATCATAAAGCCACCACAGCTACTTGACAATGATCTAACACACTGAACAGAGTGACGCATTTGACATTGAGCAGACTTTTACTTTTCATCTGGCTCTCAACGTGTTGCATGCTTCTGGGCCTTTTAATATTTATACAATTTGGTGTTATTCAATTGATGGGGAAATTACTACATATCATTTATGCCTTCTCCCAGCAGTGCTACTTGTAGGCTTTCCCAGATAGTTCCTGACTATATTAACCCCACCTTGACCCTCTTTTAGGCAGCAAGCCTTATCTGGCCCTACTTCAAGGTCTTCCTTATATCCTGGACTCAAATGAAGATGCCAGAGATCTCCTAATTGAAGCTCTGGCTGTAACATCTGCCCTTGGACTTTCTCAGGAACAAGATAGTAAAAATCTGGTTCATTGGATGTGGCAATTTGGAAAAGCATTCATCTCAGAGAAAGAGTAACTTATAAAATCCTCTTCTTCAAACTTGATACAAGAGTTACAAACATCAAGTAAAGCATTCAGACTCACTTTTTGTTGCTCTCTTACAAGTCCCCTCCCAATTTAATTGTCTATGTTTTTTTTGGGTATATAAATACTTTTGAAATATGTAAGCTGTTCTGAAAACCATAGTATAGTGTAAAAAGTTGAAATAAACAATGCTACTAATAGAGAGGCTGAGATAGGAGAAGCAAGATTTCAAGACCATTATGTTGTACACAGCAAGATACTGTCACGAACAAACAAGCTGAAAGTGTATATGGATTGTATAATATTGGACCTGTTTCTCTAATTACCAAACTAGAGAGACCATTGGATGACAATCAACAAATTTCTAATTCCTCATATTTTTGGATTTCAATCGCTTAGGATATGTTGGTAATATTAATTTGCATATTAAGACATTAAGAAAAAGTAATTGTTACTTCCTGTTGTTTTTGAACCTCTCCTAATGTCTGTGCCACTCTCCAAGCAGAGCCATTGTTCATTGAAACAGTTGGTGAATGATTTTATGAGTAGACCATCTTAATAAACACACCATTTCTTAAATGAATGTAACCTGTACTCTTTGGGCTGAGAATAAAATCACTCACTCAAGTCAAATAGCTTTGAAAATAGCAGGAAGTCTGTATCCAAAAATTGTACCTACAATTCATTCCTTGGAGCAGCAGAACTGTCAACTCTCAGCTTAGTTACGATGGTGGTAAAATCCTTTGGTGATGTGAGAGTCATTGAAGTACAGCCTTATTACAATGAAATCCAATGTCTAAAAATTGTTCTTATTTTGGGCTTGTACCACAGTAAGAGCCAAGATTTTAAGCTCTACTAAAAACAAAACAAAACAAACAAACAAAAAGACTTTATATACTTATCTTCATTTAAGAAAATACTAGTAGCGATGTATTATTTTGAAATATAGAGTTAATATGTTTGGAGTTATTTAAAATTTATATTGAGAAAAATGTATGTATTTTTAGTACTGCTGCAGACAAGCATCTACATAAAACTGTTCAATTAACTGTTATTTTATAGCACACAACTTTTATAATACTCATTTTTATTGTTATAATATTTTATAAATTTTAAAGAGTAAGACAAAAAAGAAATTGTAGGTATTGAAGAGGGTCTCTGGGAGGAGTTGGGGTACAAAAGGGAAACAAGAATGTGATTAAATTCTATTTACTTAAAATATGTTTTTAAATGTTAACAAATTCAGATAATTGAAATCTTATAACTTTTCTCATCATAATGCAATAAAACTTAAAAAAAGAAAAAGAAAAAATCAGAATAAAGAAAACATTAAAAAGGTAAACAAAATTGAGGGAGCTAGAGGAGTTGGCAGCAGATCAGATGTACTCTTCCTACTTTATGCTCAGATAATTACATGGCGTATAAGATTAGGGCATCACATGGTATGCCCCTTGAAGAAAATATACATCAACAAAGTTAGATTTGCCCCAATTATCTCTGCCCTGCTCAGGAGCTTATACTGATAGACAAAGAATTGTGTGGGAAAATGATAAAATACTAAAGTATTAATAACCCCTTTTCTTATAAAAGTTAGTTTGTGCAGGTCCGCTGTGGTATCTTATAACTAAGGAACAAAAACACAAATGCCAAGATCAGACATATAAATAAGTTCTACAAAGATATAAACATTGTGTGATGGCAGAAATTGAACGGTAACTTGAACAGCCTTGCCTGAGGACTTTCTTGTGCTTAATGATAAGTTATACACTGACCATTAAAAGTTGATAATATACTGCTTGGGACATGGCAGTCTGCCCAGGCTGGCTTGGTGATTTTCTTTCTGTCTATGGCCCTTGAAACCAGAAAGCTACCAGCCTGAAAACGGACTGTCATGCTTTGGCAAAATATACCTCTATATTCTTAATAGTTGGGTTCTAGGGTTGATGAGGAAAATTATTGTAAAAGATAAAGATCTTCTGTCACATTTGATTGATGATGACTAAACTTATGACCAAAAAGATATTAAAACTCATGTTCAGGGACAAAAAATGATGTGATCTATGTTTTGGAATAACATGAATCTATTCCTGCCTACTGAATTCTATATAAATGAAGAAGTACCCTGACAGCCAGTCAATCAGACAGCAAGATTCCTTTTTGCCTGACTCACTCCTCCCTCTTGGACTTTTTATCTCCTCTGTGGGATCTGGCCATTCCTGGAGCTTTCCCCGCTCCCCACAGCAAAGAAATTCATTCCAAGTACCGTAAACACACACAGAAACACATGGCTGGTCACTGACTCTAGAGGAAAACTTCCTGTCTCCATTTTTGGACTGAATTTTAATACATGCTCCTATACTCACAGATACATGTAGCACTCACAGCACCTCAGAGAAGCCTCACTATGCAGCAGATGGAAACTGTCACAGAGATTCTCTGTGATTTTTGACAAATTGAATGAGATTTTACAGGAAAACAGTCTTCAAAACTACCTGGTCTTGTAATGAAATGAGCAATATGTGCCCCATTAGTGTTGCAAATATAGTTTTGCTTCCTGTCAATGTCTTCATTACTTCAGTCTTGACTTTTTACAACACCAGTTAAACTCAGTAAATCAGTCATATTCCTCTGGACAATTTTACATCAATTAGTTACTTGATAAATACACCCAAAAGAAGTTAATAAAATCTATTTTCAGCCTACTTCTATTCTTTGCTCTTTAATTGACTTTAAACTCTTGTATATAATAGTTATATTTACTCTTTTTGTTTTGTTTCCCTTATCTTTTTTGAGTCAGTATTAGATGTAGCTCAGGTTGGATTGAATATCATATTGTAGCTGAGGCTAATCTTGAACTTTGGGAATTCTCCTTTCCCTCTCTTCAGTGAGGAGGGACCACTTGGCTCAATTAATGAGATTCTGAGGAGTGAACCCAGGTTGCACTCATTCTATGTAAACATCATACAGAGTTCACCTTTTTGTGCATCCAGACAACCATCAGAATGAGTTAGGCACATATTCTTCTTAAACATTTACTGTTTTGCATTTGTTTTCTAGAGGGTTTACCTAAGGAAAAAGGGAAATGTACACTGCTTTTGCTTTCTTCACACAACTGACTACAAACTGATGGTTAGAAAGCATTTATTTCTTGACTAAGAACAGTTTAAATTAAAAGTTAATTAGAATAACAGCTTATGTCTTGTAGATGTTTGTGAACTACACTGGTAATGGAATTTTCTTAAAAGGTTGTAATAGACTGCTTTGGGCCAATTCTCTGAGTTCTAATTTAAGATGTTTAACCCTGAAGGCTTTGTGAAGTGTCTCCCTATGTTCTAGGGTAATTCCCTGGCCTTCTTTTTGTCCTTTTTTCACACTTATCTTTAAAAGCTCATTCATATCACTAAATAATAACTGAAGAAGGAAATGTCTTTGCAGATATTTCTACTCTACTTCATCAGCATTATTTTTTCATATCAATTCAAATTATTAATATTTAATATTATAATTTAAATACAATAAATAATACATTCCAGTTCTTTATGAATTTCCACAGAAATCTGAAACATGAAATAACTTATTTACTTTTAAAATAGTTACCAGTTATTCTAAACTGTAGGACTTGATTCTGTTTACATATAAATTAACACTTTTTTTGTTTATGGAGGGTTTTGAACAAGTGTCCCTTTCTTAGAACTTGTCACCTTGTTCTAAATAAGACCATCATTACTAACATTGCTTAGCTCCTTCTAATTTATTTTGAATGAATGTACATATCTTTTTAAAAATATGTTTACCCTCTTCTCCAATTTTACTATTCCTGAGGAATAACCTTATCAAAAACAGCAATTCAATAATAGCACTCCTTAAACAGGTATCTGAAGGTCAGTGTGAGACAGCCTTCCCCACGGGATCAGAGAAAATTATGAAATGCTACCACAGCTTACATTCTCATTGTCTCTAACCGCATGAAAGGTATTTTATAAATAAATCTATGTTTATAACAGATGGCTTACTGCAGAGAAGGGAATCAATAAGAGAGGTGAAAACACCCGGGTCAACGAATATTAACAGCTCAATGTCTAAAAGACAACAAAATTCATAGCAACTTTATATATTACCATTTTTAATACTTAGTTTTAATAAATGAGCCATTCTTTTCAGGTGCAATACAATTCATTGTTTCAGTTTCATAGAAACTTATCTTTAACATCTGATCTCATACATTTCAAGTTAAGGAAATTGCAGATACGACTATAAATAAACTGCATGCTTTATGTCTGCATATTTCTTAAGTCTTGTGAATACACCATGTATTGCTCATAACTATGAAGAGTGCCAGGAGTTTTCAGCTTAACCACCTGTGGTCGAGTTTAAGGAGAATTATCTTTATAATTTCCTATATGGTAGAATTAAAAAAAAATGTTTTTGAAACTGTCTATGCATTTGAATGTCCTTTGATGTTTTGCTTTACATTGGATTTAAAGTTTATTTTTCATTGAATGCCTTATTGCTTATGAGGAGCTTTATGACATACAATCTCCCTTGTGGAGGTATTAGAAGTAAATTATTTTTTGGATATTTAGAAGTTTTGGATTTATTTTCTAAGCTTTCAGTAAAACTACGGTGTGCTATGGGCTGAATTTCATATTGGACTTATTTCTTTCATTAAATCTATGAAGGAAATTGCCTACGTATGTTGTCTTTTCCATATTATTTCATGTGGTTTAAAGTCTGTGTGTCATAAAATAAATCATTTTACTAAAGCTTATTCTGTAGATAACAAGTCTGGCATGAAAATTCTTAGGAAACAAGACGTAAATTGGTCCACAAAGCAACACTTAAATGATAGATCCAATGCATAAAGCCTTTTATATTTAATATTCAAATTCACCTTGACCTCTATAATAGGATCTATCTGAATAGCTATTGTAAGCTGAGACTATCAAACTCTGATATGTCTGAGTGTGTTTACTAAAAACAAAACAAACATGAAAATTAGCATGTGTGGTCAGAAGACTTTAGCAAAAGGCTTTGGACAAAAAACATTGAATCAGAAGTCTCAACCCTATTATATCAAGTTGAATATAGCTAACTTATTTATGCATTGAAAATTGTACACATGAATACAAGGTATCTTGGTCAGATATATTCCTCACTATCCAGCTCTTTCTAGAACCCTCCCTGAATATCATAATATCTCCCTGAAAATTTCACATAATATGTTTTATGTATTTTTTTACTTATTTTCATTATGTTATTGTGTCAGTTTATTTATTTTTTGGCTACTATCATGAAAGTAAGGGTATTTGATGTGTTTACAACAGTAACTATTGCAGTAGGACCTTACTGAATGAATGAACTTCACAATGAACAAAAGACTACATTTATGTTTTCCTTCAGAAAAGGGCAGGTTAATTAGATAAATAATTCACATATATATGTAGAAAATGCATAATTGTACATTTGTGTGTGTGTTTGTGTGTATGTGAGTGTGTTTGTGTGTATGTGTGTGTTGTGTATCCTGATGGAATATAAAGAGAATCGTATTTAGTTTTTTCTCCTCCAAATATTCAGTTTATTAAAACTGCGTCTTGGTCTGCTACTTATTTTGGTTAATTTTTAAGTATAATGAATGTCTAATCTCTTCAGGTAACCTATTATGCATTACCTAAATGTCAGCTTCTTATATTTTCTTTTTTTGGTAGAGAATGTTGGAGATTAGTTCATCATCGGAAGTTTAAATTCTTTCATCATCTTATGGACACCAGGCTTGGTCAACTTATTTGCAGTTGACTGAAGTTTACTGCATAATGTTGCCTCTCATTCCAAACTCAGATTCTATAAATTACAACCTGAGACCTGAATATAGTCTCTCATTTCATCATGTACATTAGAAGAATCCATAGAATAATCTAATATCCTTAAATGAAATAGGGCATGGTAAACACTACTGAACTTTTGAGGGAATACTGTATTAAAGGTAATTAATGGAGATTATAATGATGACAAAAGAACAAAGAAAGAAATATTCAAGGACCTTAAGATGTCGATGTTGCCAGGCAGTGGTGGCATATGATTTTAATGCCAGAACTTGGGAGGCAGGCAGATTTCTGAGTTCGAGGCCAGTATGGTCTACAGAGTGAGTTCCAGGACAGCCAGGACTACACAGAGAAACCATGTCTTGAAAAAAAAAAGTCAATATCTAGTATAAAATAAAAATTGCTTCTGATCAAATAAAATAAAATATATAAGACTATTTAATAGTAGTAGGATTTTAATTAGTGATTTCTTATGTGTAAATAAAAATATTTTGGTTTGTTGCAGGGTAGACAAAGTTTAAAATCTTTAAAAGACTGTTGTTGTTATAACATTTTCAATACACTAACAAAAACTATTACAGGAAAAAATATTATAGTAAAATTCTAATTTGCCTAATGTTCTCAAATGCTATATGTTTCACTTTTCATTATTTATATTTTGGCATATTTCACACACATTAATAAGGAAATGAAACACTTGGAATCAAAACACAATTTATATGTGACTGAAAGCATTTCATTGAGCTACACATTTGCATTTATTGCTCATGCAAATTTACAATAACTTTTGTATAATGACATCAAGAGTTGGCAATATAATGTAATAGAATTCTCTAGTGAGATTTTTTTAATATTTGTATGGATACAATCTTGGAGAAAAAGGAAGAAAATGAAGAAATATTGCTCATAAATGTAATGAATGGGCTCCCTGGAGTTTTCTCACTTACAAAAGCAATAATTCTTAAAATATTTAATGATTTCTGAATCTGGTAAGGCATGTCCATAAACCCAGATCATGGAAGGTGGAGGGAGAGGAATCATGACTTCACAGTCAGATTCAACTACAGAGTGAGTTTAAGAACAGGCTGAGATATATAAATCATTCTCAAAATTCAACCTAATAAAAATCCTATACACACACATACATACAAGCACACTGACACACACATAAAACTTTTGCTTTACAAATCATTTATAGAGTGCTATAATTTTATGTGAAAAGTCTGATTACACCTCTAGATATCTCAAGCATATGGAACAGTTTATACTTAAGAGGTTGCTTATGGCAGAAGATATTCTTAGGGTTAGTTTATCATAAAATATTGTCCTCTTATTAGACATGAGATATATATTTTAAGACCCTCAGTGTATGCATAGAACATCAGTTAATATTGAATATTAGTACTATAATCTTTCCCTTCATATAAAACTAATGTCTACAGCAAGCCTTTCTCCCCAAAGAAGTGCTTTACAGCTTCTCTTTGACATCTTTGAGTTTGAAGCATTGGTATTCTAGGAGCAACTCTTAAATAAGGTAAGAGTTGCTTACACAAATATTGTAAAACTTCTGAGAATAGAATACAGTCTACCTAGCAGGTATGTGCTATATCCAGAATAGAAACTGTACAGAGAGCTGAACATTCTCTAATCAATGAAGATGGTCACTCTGAGATTCATTTCACTTTACAGAATAGTGACAATTTTTAAATTAATGTATTATTTCTTTCTGTGTTATTTTTATTCTGTTTTTCCAGATCATTCTTGACCATGAATTACTTAATCCAGTGGTTCCTACTTCATTCAATGTAGGAATACTCTGACTACTTCTTATATTATGATTTTATTTTTGTAGCAGAGTGTTCAATTTTTTTTCCTTTATACATGTTTACTGGAATGCCTCCACAGCTGGATTTTTGTCATTTGGGTGATATGTGCTTTCTCAGAAAGCTGTCCCTAAAGGATATTTTCAAACATTATCCATCTCCCCTGGTGAGAGGTAGGGGGTAAGGGGATATATTATAATGAGAGTCAATAAATCAGTATTTGTGAGAATGTTTCATGAGGGATTAATGTTACTATAAAAAAATGATGCCAATGTGCCAGTGTATTAGATATGTTTTCACATACACAAACACACACACAAACACATGTGTGTGTGCATACACATATGGGCATATACTTCATGAGCATTGGATTCCCTGGAACTTGCTCATGGCCATGTGGACACAAGGAATAGAAACATGGTTTTCTGCTAGATCAAGAACTGCTCTCAAGGTCTCTTACACCTCCAGAAGTGGGATAATCATTATATATATATATATATATATATATATATATATAGTAATATATATATATATATAATGAGTAAAAGAAAAAAATATTCCATTATTTAATCATGTTCAAAATTATGAAATTTGTCCTAAGTTTCAAAATTACTTTAAAATTCTGTAAGCAGTACAATACATTATATATTTATATTAAAGTGGTTTTGGCAGATTGACAGCATAGGAAGCCCTGTAGACCTTCCACACTAGGAACAAAATTTAATGATAATTCACAAACAAATAGGTACTGCGAAGTGTCATAAATTTAGTGAACTCTGAGTGAGTTGAAAGCCTGCCTCATTAAATTCAAGATGCATTCTCAATGAAATAATTGCTCCTGCACAGGCTAGATTTCTGGTAGAAAACTGTTATACCTTGGGTACCTGCTAGTTATTTTAGAATAACCAGAGGATAGAGAAATATGCTATGAGTCTGAGAGTTCTGAAGATGCCCTGTCACAGTGCCTCCCTTGGCTTGACCTAAAGATGGTAAAAGTTTAATCTCAGTTCACACCACAAAAGGTAAAATGTTATTTCATGCATTCATGGTTTCTGTGAGGTAATGAGTACAACACCCTTTGGGAAGGGACATGGGGGGAGTGATGGGAAATGTTGGAGGGATAGGAAGTGGTAATTACAATCATGATTAATACATATGTATAAAATTCTCAAGAAGAAAGAGTATGATAAAATTTGATTCTGCATAGTCTCTTTCCTGCTGGGTAAGTAAAGAATCACAGTTGGAAAACAGGGACATAGAAGGCTTTTGTGGCAACCTCCCCTCTTACCTACACCACCAAACTTGCAGCCTATAGAAGTCACTGAAGACAACTCTTAAAAATTGTGACAGATACTGAAGTGCAGGTGGGAAAGGAGTAAGTTTTCTTTAAGATGCTGGCAAAGGAACTTGACCATGATCCAATGAGTGTAGAGTGTATGTGTAACACAAATACACAAATAGGTTGCACTTTTCTCCTCCTTCTCCTCCTCCTCCTTCTCCTCCTCCTCCTACTCCTCCTCCTCCTTCTTCTTTTTCTCCTCCTCCTCCTTTCTCGTCATCTTCTTCTTCTTCTTCTTCTTCTTCTTCTTCTTCTTCTTCTTCT
>NW_022196894.1:59149930-59251052 GCF_008632895.1 Mastomys coucha | reverse complement strand
TCTTCCTCTTCTTTTTTTTTTCTTTGGGGCATGGGGTTCACAATATTGGAGGGAGAAGACCTGGGAGAATTGAGAAGTGAGTATGATAGGGGTGTATGATGTGAAATTCTCCAAAAAATTAATAAAAAATATAATGAAAAATGATTTTGATATTCAGAACATTAAAAGTTACAGAGGCTCCCCAGAACATTGTCTTCTGCATAACCATATTAGAATACCTCAGATTTATCATGATATAGCCAACTTGGGGTTAGTGAGGATCAAGAGAGGGAAGAGGGTTACACATACCATTCCTTAGCTCATCAGAAGAATCAATTAAAAATACCAGATCCAAAATTCTCAAAAAAAGAAAAAGAGGTCAGCTGAACATTTGTTGTACCAACTTTTCTGGGGTTTTTTATGAATAATATATTTCAGTCTTACATGGGGAGAAACACAGTTTGATATTCAAGAAGCAGGTTGTAATTGCACATCAATGTAAGAGTTCTTTCTCTTTAGACAGGTTGTATGTTAATGTTTTTTAAGCTTTTGAGAACAAAATATTGGCATAAGTAACTTCACTGTTCAATGTGTATATATCTATAAAAGAAACCAGGAATAAATAATAAAAATAAAAGATAAAATAACCATGTACAGAAACTGACCTTAAGCACATGTGTATTATCTCCCTGTGAGAAAATTCAAGGAGAGAAGAATATTTCAAAAGATTAATAATTTCACTGAAAGTGAAAATAAGAGAGAATTCTAAACAGTATTTATGGTAATGAAGAATCCAATGTCTGTATTCATGAAGCACATAAAAAGAGGATTAATAAATAATTAGTTCTTTCTACTAGTTGACACTGTAAATCTAATAATGTTTTATCCCATTACTGTCAGAGACTCACTTGTACTTTCCTGGAATAGCTTCTAGATGTCAAGTATACATTTATAGGTTGCTAATGTTTATCCATCCTTCTTAAATGTTCACATGACAGGAACACTGGAAAACATGAAATGTGTTTTATGTATGTTCCTTATATCTATAGTTTGACATTGCTAAAGGCACTACTGTTTTCCAGATTCTTGCTACTTTTTATCTCTTATTATAGAGTACTGAGAACTGAACACAAGAAATTACAAGAAAAGGGGAAATATGTATATTTTTCTAGACACTGATGGAGATTAGATGGCCTTCCCATTAATACAATGGATGTGAAATTTGATGACAGTTCTGACTCCAGAATAGAAAATAGTACTTGCACAAGACAAACCTATACCAAGTATCAACAGCAAGAAAAAGTTAAGAGTAGCTTATACCAGGCTGGGCAGTGGTGGCACACACCTTTAATACCAGCACTTGGGAGGCAGAGGCAGGTGGATTTCTGAGTTTGAGGCCAGCCTGAGTTCCAGGACAGCCAAGGCTACACAGAGAAACCCTGTCTTGAAAACCGAAAAAAACAAAAAACAAACAAACAAACAAAAAAAGAGTAACAAAAGAGTAGCTTATAGCTTATATCAATCTTTCAGTGGTAGAGAACACAATGAGGTGATTTTCGATAATGAGACAGAAGGAAGAAGAAAATCTTTCTTACTTATAGATTTTTCTGATGCTATACAGACCAAGTCTCCATAAGTGAGGCTTCAGAGCTTACAGTTGTCAAATATCAAACATGAAGTTAGACTACTATTGTTAATATTAATATTCATTTGGAATTTGTATAACTTAAGACAGAGAAAGGTAAAATATATTGATTGTACATATTACTCAGACAATGAATGCGTGACAAAGATGAAATCAATATCTTCAGTTGGTTAGCATATCACAATTACACTTTAATTTTAATTCCAAATGCATGATGATGCCAAGAATAATCATAAGGAAGTTGGAAAAAAGATGTAACAGATGTTGAATGTAAGAAGCCAGCCAGAATAGAATTTGAGAATATAGGTCAGAATAGCAAGTTAGATAGGAGATGAGTGAGCCTAGTTTACTAACATAAAACATTTAAAGCTCATTCAAGAAATGAAAAAGATTTGATGATACTAAAACAGAAGCCAGATTCAAAAATGTAGAATTTAGAAATAAGGGAATTAATATGCTCCTATCATTATTTATGATAGTCTGAAGGTAAGAAACTCATAACCCTGATAAAAATAAGAATAATTCATTTTATGCAGCCACATTCAAAAACTAAATTCTTCCTATCAAATAATTATTTTAGAGTCTTTGTTTGTTTTGAACAATATAAATGCATTTGCACAATAATATACATATATATGTGTATGTGTCCATATGTACATATGGACAGGATCATTTTGTCTGTAAATTTATTTTCTCAGTAGAGCTAACATAGAATAAACACTCTTCATTCCTATGTGATCTGTGACCCAGAAAAGAAATAGTTCCTGTTGCTAAGAGATTTGTGATTCATGTCACTAAATATAATATTTAATCTAACTTTGTGTGCCATAAGTAAATGGTCTAGAATGTGGCCATCAATAGAGTAAGAAATTAATATGGCTTTTGGTTAATTTGAATGTGTGTATGGTTTGCAATGGTGACCTGGTTGAATTTGGTCTGATACCAAATTCAAGGGATAAGTAGTAGAGGTGTTTTCTCAGAGCAATCTTAGATGTATTCTATAGAATGATTACTGTGTCTTACAGAGAAAGGAATGTTGTGTTCCTAAAAAAGAAGTGCAAGTGCCATAATGCACAGAGACGACTTTCTCTGGCCATTCATAGGGGTCAAAATCTCACTCTTGATAACCTTTATCATATTTTTTTGAAAGAAATAAATTTTTATTTTCTTAATTCTACCTGTGTTCCCCAGTTTCTCTTTCACCAGTTTCAATTACAGCTTCCCAGCCTAGCACAGGTGTGTACTTTAGGCTGAAGAATCTTCTATCAATTTCCTTGGTCTTTAGCTATAGGTAAGAACCTAGTGTTTTAACATGTTATCTCAAAGTTCTGTCAAGTCATTACACCCCAAAACAGAAACAGTGGAAAAAAGCTCTAGACACATGAATCTATATTACTTATAAAAGAAAATGACAAACAAAGGTTCTCTGAGTCTCAGAGCTAAGGTATTCCTAGGTTAACTTTCTAAAACAAGCCACGAAGTTTATGGTAAATGACTTTATTTACACCAGATAAGACATTGGCCATGAATTGTAGGCAAATGCCTAGAAGGTAAATTTTGAATCTTGTCTTGGGAACCAAACATTTAAAGACTATACGTAAAGCAAAATAAATGTTGACGCACTTCTCATCTCTAAATGTAGCCCTCTTTTCCTCTTGGAGACTGCCTGCAAGGATAAAAGTAAGCAGAGGCTGGAAACATAGTTTGGATGGCCATTAATGTATGGCAGAAACAAGCCTACTTTATTGTTTCAGTGGTAGGGTATACAAGGGTGTTTTTTTTGGGGGGGGGGAGTACAGGTGTAAAGGGTTAATGGGTCATAGCATCAAACAAGTGACAAGGGCTGATTGGTTAAAATATGGCACCTAATTATCATGTGGGACAGAAGCCAGAGTGGGATCTGTGTGCTGAATTATGCAGCCTTGCAGAGAGCTCTATACAAGGGCACTTTTAAGACAAGGCCAGCCACTTGTATTTAGGGACTCTCTCTAGACTAATACAAGCAGAGATGGGAAACATTGCTGAGAAAGGCAGTCTTCCAATTTGCCCTGAGGTCAGAAAGCCATCCAGTTATGGATACTGCTACCTTAATAGCAGGGTTCTCTAACACCTAAGTCTGAGCTAACCATAGAACTTACATCCTGGCCACAGTTTTAGCCTCCCAGCCTAGCACAGGTATCTACTCTGGGCTGAAGAATCTTCTAATAATTTCCTTGGTCTTTAGCTATAGGCAAGAACCTAGCATTTTTAACATATGATCTCAAAGTTCTGTCAAGTAATTACCTGCCCCCAAACAAAACAAAACAAAACAAAACAAAAATCAGAGACAGTGGAAAAGGGTTCTAGACACATGAATATATATTATTTACCTCTGGGCCCTTGATCCTAAGGCTAACTTTTTTTATGTTATTGTTTTTTATTAGATGTTTTCTTTATTTACATTGCAAATTGTATCCCTTCTGAAAACTCCCCTATCCATCCACTCTCACCCTGTTCACCTTCTGCTTCCCTGTCCTGACATTCTCTTACATTGGGACATCGAGCCTTCAAGAGACCAAGGGCCTCTCCTCTTATTGATGTCCCACAAGATCATCCTCTGCTACATATGTGGCTGGAGCCATGGGTTCCTCCATGTGTACTCTTTCATTGGTAGTTTACAGCCTGGGAGCTCTGGTGTTACTGGTTGGTTCATATTGTTGTTCCTCCTATGGGGCTGCAAATCCCCTTAGCTCCTTGGGTCCTTTCTCTAGCTCCTCCATTGGAGACTTTATGTTCAATCTAATGGATGGCTGTGAGCATACACTTCTGTATTAGTCAGGCACTGGAAGAGCCTCTCAGGAGACAGCTATGTCAGGCTCCTGTCAGTAAGCACTTGTTGGCATCCACAATAGTGTCTGGGTTTGGTAACTGTATATGGGATGGATCCTAACTTCTTAAGTTAACTATCTAAGCTCTTAGGTGTTTGCCAACAGTTGGGAGGCAAAATAACCCCAGACTGAGCCCATAGAGATAGTAGGCAACCTAAACCGCCTTTACTGATTTCTATATGTTTAAGAACTTAGCATTGGGGCTGGGGAGATGGCTCAACAGTTAAGAGCATCCACTGCCCTTCCAATGGTCCTAAGTTCAATTCCCAGCAATCACAGATTCTTAACAATCTGTAATGGGATCTAATGTTCTCTTCTTGTATGTCTGAAGAGAGCAAAATGTACTCACACACATAAAATAAATAAATCTTTGAAAAAGAACTTACCACTGATTATATAAAGAAAAATACTTTAATTTTATAGAAAGAGCCACAGAGAAGAACTACCATAAACTTAGAACTTACCAGCATATCCAGTTTCATAAGTGCGATTTTAGATATATAGCTAAGTATGTAGTTTGCTCATCCAGGTGGTATCAAAAATTGCCAGACAGAGATAAAAGTCTTCCAGACAGAATTAGAAGCCTGCCAGTGGCTAGTCCTTCATGCTTACCTGGAAGATTCTGAACAGAAAGGCAGAGTGGTGGTATAGTCCACTGAGTCTTTTACTGAAGTTTAGGTTGGAAAAAAAGGGGGGGGGATGTGAGACAAAATGGTGCTTTTATAACAAGGAAAACAACAAAAGGAAAATCTGTCTAGTTGCAAACCCACCAGAGCAAAGCTGAGATCTCATTACTAGTGATTATTTTCAACTCTGAGCATAAGAGTAGATAACTGGTCATATTTCTAACCAGCTGTGACAATTGGAAAAGTGGATCCTGTTCGTAGCCAGGGCAGCCCTGGACAGCTGGCCATGGTCACTAAGGTTGCTGGGGAGCTGGCCCCAAGGTAATGATAGCAGGAGATCTTGTGGACTTAGCAGCAGGTCCAGGGCTTCATATTGGCAAACAACGACATCATTTCCATTGATGAACTGGGGCAATCCTATGGATCCAAAGCTACAGTATATCCATGACACAGGGCAACACCAGGAAGAGTCCCAGTCAAGTTACAGTACACATAGAAGAGTCGACTCTAGAGACTTGGAACCAGACTAAGAATCATTGTAACGAACATTTGTAAGTAATGAAGTGTGGACAAAGCAGCATACTGTGGGACACACTGTGACACACTACAGCTTTTATGATTTTTTTTTCTTTCTCTTTTGAGGGGGAGGTTGCAAGTTTGGAGGGCAGGTCTGAGAAGATGGTCAGATGAGTGGGACTGGGGTGCAAGAGGTGAAATTCACAAAGAACCAATAAAAGGTTAAGAAAAAAAGAAGCAATTTATTAGAAGCATGGAAAGTGACTGGGAAAAAAAAAACACTTCCATCCACATCTCTACCTTTGCAGGGAACAACAAAATCAGCATTACCTCTCATCCTAACAATTTTTTTTGTTATAACATTTTGTGGAAACTAAAATGTTGAATATGTATGCAAATGCCCGAGAAATGATTAACAGATTAGTAATTCTGAATAATACCTTTCCATTGGGATGGCACAGTGTAAATAAATCAAATATTTGTCTTGACACTAATAGACTTTGCACTAAATTATATTCTCCTTTAGGAGTAATTTCTCCTCAGAAGCAAACCTCTACGATTATTGCTTGCTCTTGGGCAGGTTTTTTAGGACATCCACAGATATCTCTAGGTATCTTTTAAATTCCTGTGTTTTAATAGATTCCTTGATTTCTAACATGGCTCACTGTTGTAGGGAAATTGATGGCTCATCAATATTTTAGAATCTTTGTACTGCAATTTATAACTTTTAGAAACATTTACTTAATCCTATTGCTTAACAGTTAACAAAGTAAAAGGATTGAAAAAAACTTCACAAGTAGAATAACACGATATTTTAATGTAGGTATACAACGTGGAACATCTAAGATTTCTAAAATAAAAAATGATTTCAGTTCTCAGTTACTAGGAAGTGATGAGAAGTGTGAAAATCACTTTGAAAAAGTGATGCAAGTATATTTTTAACTTAAAAAAATTAAAAATAATAATATTCCATCAGATTGGTTAGAAAGGCACCATCAGATTGCTCTCACTTTTGTCAAACTAGCAGACAGAAAACTTCATGGAGATATTTGTGATTGAGGTAACAGAAGGGAATTTCCAATGGGGATTTACCACTAGAAAAATATATATGATATCAAACCTGATACCCATAAGTGTTTTCCCAGAGGAAGGGCATCTTGGCAGTAGGAAGCTAAGGAATACCACAAAGTTATATCACTTAAAACATATCACACATGGTCTTTTGTGGAATAAGAAGAGAACAGTGGCTGCCTCTGACAGGGCAGAGAGGCAGCAGAGTGCTGGACAAAGGGGAAGCTCTTCTAGATTTTGTTTAGAACATAGGCAGTGAGCTTAGGAGGAAAGTGCCCTAAGGTAGGAGACATTGATTGGTGCTTAGAGCTGAGTTAAATCACTGGGGCTGAGATTTATAAGACTCAGAACTTGGGGTTAAGTCAGGGTCAAGGTTCTTTTACCGGACAATACCCTTTTTCCAACCAATCAGTGAGGATGTCATGGTTTAAAAATGCTTGGCCCATGGGAAGAGTGATTATTAAGAGGTATAGCCTTATTGGAATAGACGTGGCCTTGTTGGAGCAGATATGAAGACCTACTTTGAGGGCTCCTAGTCTCAAACTCCACCCAGTATGGAAAAAAAAGAGCCTCTTCCTGGTTGTCTGCAGAAGTCAATCTCCTAACTGCCTTTGGATCCAGATCCAGAACTCTTGACTCTCTAGTACCATATCTGCCTGCATGTTGCCATTCTTGTCATGATGATGATAATGGACTTAACCTCTACAACCGTAAGCCAACCCCAACTGATTGTTTTCCCTTAAAAAAGATTTCTTGGTTATGTTGTCTCTTCACAGCAATAAAGCCGTAATTAAGACAGAGCAAGTTGAAGACAAAATTCTCTAACAACATGACATGTTGGACAATATTTTTTGGTCCACATTCTTTTACAATTATATTTGTGTATGTTTGTGTGTGTGATTGTGTTTGTGTGTTATATATGTATGTTCATATCTGTGTAAGTTTGACCATGTCCAAAAACACACCTAAATCTATAATATGATGTCTGATATTTGACTCCATAATGCCTTATCTATTCATTTCACCAGATTTCATTACTGAGCCTTGGACAATGTGGAGATCCAGCAAGTTTCAATGTTCATTCCATGTCTCCCCCTATAAGGTTATAGTATTATATGCAACAATGCTCAATTGTTTGAATGAATTCTAGGGATTTTAACTCAGCTCCTAATATTTGTATAACCAATTGTTGAGCTATGTTTCTAGGCCCAGAATTATATTTATACATTCAAATATTTTTCTTAGGCAATAAAAAATATATTGAGTATTCACTTTGAACATAGGATTGAAGACAAGAAAATAGAAACATTAATTTTAATCTGGGATATTATGACTACATAAATAAGCCAACAGAATATTATATTATCTAAATATACTTTATATTTCCAATGTCTCTTAATTATGCCTAAAACTGATTACAATAACTTTTGTTTTCTTGTCAGCAAGAAAGGTCCAAAATAACTGAGAATAATAATTTAAACATTTAAGATTTAAATGTAAAAATAATTTACATTTTATAAAAATATAGACTCATTTTTTAGTATCTACTGATATGGTAGGAAAGAGAATTCCTTTCAGAATTAAACAATGGAAAGGATAAAGAAGTGATATAGGAATTACTATTAGAGATCTTCTTACTCTTGAATGTCCAAATATAAGGAGATGCAATTTTTGTGACATTTGTAGAAATCCTTCTACTTTGGACATCTTGCACAATCAGTATTTCCTTACCTCTTTAAGTAATTAATGACTAGAGCTATGAAGTATTGTCCTTGTGGTTTACATGTATTTCAGTGTATAATTATACATAATTTTTCCATCCTCTTTGCTCCCTCCAAACCCTTTCGTATACACATTATCAGACTTTATAGGTTGTACTTATATACTTAGGAACATACATGCATATACATATACATTTGTTTCACTAAATGTTGTTGCATACATATATGTATATATGTATATATTCCTATATACATAATACATAAATAAGTGTTGTATACATATATGTATAATGTATATATTCCTATATACATAATACATAAATACAACCTATGAAGTCTGATAATGTTACTTTTATGTAGATTTTCAGGACTGACTACATAACTGCCCAAGCGTGAGGTAAACAAGGACAGTTAATAATAAACATCCTAAAGAGGATTGGGAAAGTCCAGGAGGCCGAATCGCTATGCAACTATCTACAGGTAATTTAGGAGTACTGGGAGTAGACAAATAGTCTTCCCCGGGGAAGAGCGTACCTTGTCGCTCTCCAGTCCCAAACTGTACATTTTTCATGGTAATATAATTCTACCTTATCACAATTGGCTAAGTAAGTGGATCAAAAGCTAAAATATTAGACACAAACACACACACACACACACACACACACACACACACACACACACATGCAAGAATGAGAAAAAGAGACAGAGAAACAGAGATAGAGAATGAAAATCTAGGTAAAATATTCAAAGAAATGTCATAGTTATTGTTTGTTCCCTCATGTACAGAAATAGAAAGTAGTTTTATTTAGAGCTATAATGTTATATACTAATTTACTTTAATAAATACATTCACATTCATTTCCATATATAAAGGAAACAAATCTCCCGGGGACAGAGCATTACTAGGAAACTTAAGTCTATGTGTAATTTTTATGTTAATATTATGCTTCAATATTCTAAGTCATTTATATAAATTTGTGTGTGCATCACATACACACACACACACACACACTGTTTATATTTCAGTGCACATGCACTGAAATTATCTGTCTCTTCAGAGATCCTTTGCCTGCTTATATGTTATGGAAGAGCAATGTAGTAATCACTTGATAGTCCATTTCATTACACTACACAAAAGACAGAAAACTACTACTTGTTATTGTTCTAAAGACCTTTAACCTTTCTACAGCTAACCACATACAGGTGTACATGTCACTCAGTCATCTTTTGTAGGTTTGCCATGGTGGGCATTTATATTGTAGGTTTGCCATGGTGGGCATTTATAAGTGTTCATGTCTCAAACTTAACCCCTTGCAGGCTTAACCTTTTATAAAAGAATAAATCATTTTAGGTGAGACATAAAAATATGAATCATAGTGGTTGTTCCATGTAAACATCAATGACAATAAATTTTTAAGGTAAGGGAGTTAAGTTGAACACAACCTTTTATTTAAAATATCTTTAGGAATACATTAACTTTAAGAAAGCCTGTGGGTTGTGTCTTTATGGTTTTGTTTTGCTTTGCTTTTTAATGAACCATGCATTATTCTTGACATCTCTAGTATAGGGAGTAGCTTTGGTATCAACTCAAGAATCACCTTAAGATTGAAATACTGTGCATTTAACCTTTATAACATATGCATCCTGTTGGGTATATCTATTGTAAATTATAGAGGATGTCCAATGTGTAAACATTTCTGTGAAATCACAGCTTTAAAATCACAATTGTGCAAAATGTCAACCTAAAAGGTTGGGTGGAATGACTTAGCCACACAATGGCACACAGGAACCTTACTGTCCCTTCATTCAGTCACTGCATCCAGCAGAAGATGCTCTAGTAAGCACTGACAATACTGCACAGGAGTGAACAGAGTGATGGAAACTCTCCCTTAGCATCTTTGTGTTTGGCTGATGATACTGATATTTCATTAAAGTGCAAATGAATTTGTAAACTTATAGTATAATTTTTTAAATTAGGGAAGAAACATTTTTAAAATATATCCTATGCATTAGTCTGAGAAAATGACTAATTAAAGAATTCTAAAAAGAACTAAAAAATTCACTTTCTTTCCTTTTTGTTTTTCTGCCAAATGGTAAGCCTGTCTAAGATCCACCCTTAACTGAAAGAATAGCTCTTATTTTGAAAATTTCTTCAATATTGCTAGCAGAAAAATCCACACACTCTGCACATGAAAATATACTTCACAATTTCCTGTTGAAGATATTGCCAACCATTCAAACTCTGCAAAATATTACAGGGCATTTCAAAAATGAACTGTGGGTGACTGTATGTCCTTTGCAAGAATTCCCCAGGAGATGCTCAATAGTAAGCTTTGGTCTTAGACAGGATAGAAGATACTCAGCTCTGAGATGAATAGACCTGATAAAAAGCCAAAGGTACACTGCTGAAGCTAAGAGGATTGGACTCACCATAACTTTTCCAACAGAATGAGGAAAAAGTGAGATGAAAAAAGGAGGAATAGAATAGAAGGAGTCCCATTCTGAAATGATATTAACTGTGAGAAGCATTTTGGGGAGCATGAAATTGTTGAAGAACATGACCATAAAAGAAAGCAGACTATTCTAAGACTGTCCACCTGCAAAGCCATGTGCAGACATCAAAATTGCTGTCTACATTTTAAGCCAACAGGAGCAAATCATCTTGAACATTTGATTAGAAAAGTTTCAGAGGATAGACTTCAGGCTAGACTGGGAGAGGCGTTGAATGAGAGTGTCTCTCTCCAACTGTCCCCTGTGGTGTTATATAAAACTGAGCTAAAACAAAGTTTGTTCCAAGACTGAGTTCTGAGGAAGTTTGTTTTACATGAGCAACCACTGGGACATCTTTTGCAGTTACATTCACCATTCATCTGAACGGTGTATGGATACACAGACTAACTCTATAAGCAGCAGCATGGGGAGTAGCCTAATACATTAGAAACTTCTAGGAAGAAAAAACCAGATTCAGGACTCTACATCAAGAAAAAGGTTCAGGATGGCCCACTATGAGGTGAAGTTAAAAACAATGACTTCATAAAATCCACAGGCAAATGGATGGAACTTGAAAATATTATTCTGAGTGAGATAACTCTGTCACAAAAGAACACACATGGTGTGTACTCATTAATAAGTGGATATTAGCTGAAACATTCAGAATACCCAAGATTTAATTCACAGACCATATGAAGCCTTAGAAGAAGGAAGACCAAAATGGGGATGCTTCAGTGCTTCTTAGAAGGGTGAACAAAATACTCACAGGAGAAAATATGGAGACAAGTGTGGAGCAGAGACTGAAGGAAAGGCCATCCAGAGACTGCCTGACCTTGAGATCCATCCAATATACAGCCACCAAACAGGAAAGTGCTTGATGATGGAAACCTGATATGACTGTCACCTGAGAGGCTCTGCCAGAGCCAATTACAGAGGCAGATGCTTGCAGCCAATCATTGGATTGATGGAGGAGTTGGAGAAAGGACTGAAGGAGCTGAGAGGGTTTGCAGCCCCATGGAGGGAGCAACAATGTCAACAGGTCAAACCTCCTGGAGCGCCTGGATACTGGACCAACAACCAAAGAACACACATGGAGGGATCTATGGAGCTGACTGCATATGTGGCAGAGGATTCTCTTGTTGGATATCAATGGGAGGAGAGGCCCTTGGATCTGAGGGTGTTCTATGCCCCAGTGTAGGGGAATGCCAGGGCAGGAAGACAGGAGTGGTTGGTTGGGTTGGGGAACACCCTTACAGAGGCAGAGGGTGGGGAGGGGATAAGGGGGTTTCTGAAGGGGAGACCTGGGAAGGGGAAAATATTTGAAATGTAAATAAAGAAAATATCAAAAACATGAAACTTCTACTTACTATATCTTTAATTAATACATTAATTAATTCTAATACAATGTATTTATTCACGTGCTATTTTTTTGTTGTTGTTTTAAATGGCTTCATAAAAATTTAAATTTTAAATAAATTGTTATACTTTCAGAACTGGTAAGAAAAAAATAATTATATTGGCAGAGGATAAGAAAAGGAGAACTACCCACAGATAAAGATACACTCTTACATCATAGGTATGTGCCTCTCAATTAAGTCTTGCTCACATGGGTTGTTTTTTGTTTGTTTGTTTGTTTGCTTGATTTTGTTTTTTTGTTTATTTTGTTTTGTTTTGTTTTTTCAAGGCAGGGTTTCTCTGTGTAGCTCTGGCTGTCCTGGAACTCACTCTGTAGACCAGGCTGGGCTCAAACTCAGAAATCTGCCTGCCTCTGCCTCCCAAGTGCTGGGATTAAAAGCATGTGCCACCACCACCCAACCACATGGGTTGTTTTGATAGCTCTCAAATTACATTAGAAAGGTTTGCTTATATATACTTTGATTTTTTTATTTCCCCATTTAATAAGTGATAATATACAGTGGCTTTACTGGTGCCTTAGTTAACATTACAACATGACAAAGTAAAACTGAGGTTATGAAGATCGCAGAAGGGGCTAAGACTTCCTTTATTTATTTATTTATTTATTTATTTATTTATTGTTTTGTTTTTGTTTTTTCGAGACAGGGTTTCTCTGTGTATCCCTGGCTGTCCTGGAACTCACTCTGTAGTCCAGGCTGGCCTTGAACTCAGAAATCCACCTGCCTCTGCCTCCCAAGTGATGGGATTAAAGGCGTGCGCCACCACCACCCGGCTATTTATTTATTTTTTTAAATGGAGTTTCTGGTTAGATGAAACTGCCCTCAGTTTCATGAATGGGGTTCTCCTCAGCCAGGAGGGAATAAAGGACCTGAAATAAAGGGTTTGAAATGCAAAGAGAAAGCAGGAAGCCAAGTTGCGTCTCTATCAAGGCTCCACTTTACTGAGAATAAACCAGGGTTTTTATAGTCACAGGAGAAACTGAAATCAAGTTTCTAGATTACACTACAAAGAAAGTTCAGATGCCAAAGTCGCCAGATTCAGAAGATCTTCAGGTGTGCTCAAGCAGCTTCTTCAAAGACAAACAGTCAACAGAGAGCATCTGTCTTAGCTCTCAGGTGTTAGCCCCCAAGCAGAAGCTGCCAGAAGTCCTATGACTGAAGTGAAGAGGGAATGTAACAGTTAGAGTCTGAGAAAAGTTCAGATTTACAGCTGGGAATGGAGAAAAGCCAAAGGACACAAGCCTTAAGCACAATTCACTACTATTCTAATATTCTTATTTAAAAATATCTCTCTACAAATGAAACACTGTCTGTATGTTTCAAACCTTCCAAGGAAATGCAGTGCATTCTTAAAAATTAGCTGGTGAGATGTCACTAATATGAGAAAGTAATTTCCTTCTCATGTCTCTATAATATCCTCATTTTATCTGGCTTCATAGATAAATGACTATTGAAAGCAAACTTTTCTATACATCAAAATAATAATGGTACACATATAGGAAGCTAAGTAAAATAAGTAGTGAGGTCATTTAAACATGAACTCTGTTACAAGAAATTTTAATGCTGACGTTTGTTTTAATTGTAAACTTTCATAGCAATAGAGGTTAAAACAATTCCAGGTACCAGATGGGAGGTTGTGGTGCATGCCCTTAATCCCAGCATACAGGAGGCAGAGGCAGGGGCATTTCAGCCTGGTCTACAGAGTAAGTTCCCGGACAGCCAGGGCTACAAAGAGAAACTTATCTGGGGTAGGGGAGAAAGAAGAATTCAAGATGTCATTTTTGTTTAACAGTCCTCAGATGAAGTGGTCATACTGATATCTCTTTTCTCAGGTGCTACAGAACTTGAGAATTGTGGGAGTAGAGTTCATTTCTCCCCCTTTTTATGTATTTGTCAAATTTAATGAAAGATTATAGCAATAGTAAAATAAGCCAGAACTAATGTCTCTTACCTCCATTATATACTTTTATCAATAACTGATTTATCAATTGCTGTCTTTCTCATGATGCTTACAGTCCCTTTTTAGTCCCTCTGTCTTCCTTCCCCTCACATACATCCCTACCAATATTTTTTGAGTACATGTGAAAAATTCTACATTATCTCCTCTTATTAATTAATGGTACAAGCATTGTAAAATGCAAAGAAAGATGTTCATATTCTAGGTCAATTTAAATCAAAGTAAAAAAAAATATAAAGTAGAAGACTAAGTTATGTACTCATAGAATTGCTGGGAAATGGCAATAAAGCCGCAGGAATATAAGGACTCCAGGGAGTTGGGGGCTGTCATGGGAAGGAATTCCATTGGAGGTCAAGGGTTTGGATAGAATTGATGTCAACACCATCAGTGTAACATGGGCTATAGCATTTGAAGAAGTTTGCAGACCCATAGGAGGAACAACAATATGAACCAACTGGTATCCCCAGAGCTCCCAGGGTCTAATCCACCAACCAAAGAGTACACATGGAGGAACCCATGGCTCCAGCCACATATGTAGCAGAGGATGTCCAGTGTAAGGGAATGACAGGACAGGGAAGCAGGAACCGGTGGGTTAGTGAGCAGGAAGAGGGAGATGGGATAGGAGGGTCAGAGGGGATAAAATTTGCAATGTAAATAAAGAAAACATCTAATAAAAATATATGTTAAAAAAAGAAGTTATGTTAAATTCAGCTCAAAAGAAATCTTGGCTGCCTCCATCAGTGACACTATTGAAAATACCTGAAAAATGTATTAAGCACCAATGTGATATGATTTATTAAAATAACACTTTGGGTGTTGTCTAGAAAGATCTTTGAAATTGTGAAAAATATAAAAACAATAGTACTAAAATACTCTAATCTTGTATTTGAATAAAGCTCTGAAGTGCTTTGAATAAAAATATAGTGATCTAGGCAGTGGTGGCGCACACCTTTAATTCCAGCACTTGGGAGCCCAAGGCAGGCAGATTTGAGTTTGAGGCCAGCCTGGTCTACAGATTAAGTTCCAGGACAACCAGGGCTGCACAGAGAAACTCTGTCTGGAAAAAAAAAAGCAGGTTTATTGGGATATAGTTCATATAACTTAGAATTTCCAACATTGAAATGTACAATTTTACTCTTGTACAGTCCATGATAAGGACAATTATTACCAGAGGCTCTTTTAGAACATAGTGTCCAACTACAATTCTAATGTGGAAAAGATCATTCCACATGCTGATTATTTTATATAATTGGAATCAAATAATATTTGTTCCCCATTCTTGATTGGTCCTCTCATATAGAATAAAAATGTTTGACATGCATTTTTATTTTTTCATCTATCAGTCACATTTTATGTCTGTATAATATTCTATAATGCATATGTACAAGACTTTATTTTCTTATTCATTGAGAGACATTTGGGTTGTATCTGCCTTTTGGCTATTATGAACCATTTTAATTACTATTATGCTTATTATTTTGACATAAAGGAGTCTTTAGGTGCATGTTGGTATTTAGCACTCATTTCCTTTTTGATATTATCAGCCAAATATGCCAGATTTATTGTATATCTATGTTTTGGTTCCCACATTATGTTATAAACTGAATATCTCATAAAAGTATTTTTCATTCAATTAAGAGAGAAAAGATAGAAAAGAGCCATTTAAGCATTTATTTTCAGTAATATTTTTATTTATTATTTGACAATTCCATACAATGCATTTTGATAATATGTATCCTTCCTTCTCCAACTCTTTCTAGATTCACTCTCTTTCCACTCTCTCCAGCACTCTATCCAACTTTTAAATTTTTCTCCTTTCTCTCTTTCTTTCTTTCTCTCTCTCTCTCTCTCTCTCTCTCTTTCCATTCCTTCCTTCCTTCCTTCCTTTCTTTCCTTCTTTCCTTCTTTCTTTCTTTCTTTCTTTCTGTCAGTCTTTCTTTCTCTCTTCCTTCCTTTACTTCTTTCTCTTTCTCTCTTTCCTTCTTTCTTCCTTCATTCCTTCCTTCTTTTCTTTCTTTCTTTCTTTCTTTCTTTCTTTCTTTCTTTCTTTCTTTCTTTCTTTCTTTCTTTCTAATTCATTAAATCCTACTCTTAAGAGTGAGGATAATGGCCGGGCAGTGGCGGAACATGCCTTTAATCCCAGCACTTGGGAGGCAGATGCAAGTGAATTTCTGAGTTTGAAGCCAGCCTGGTCTACAGAGTGAGTTTCAGGACAGTCATGGCTGTACAGAGAAACTCTGACTCAAAAATACAGAATAAAGGGAAAAAAATGAGGCTAATGAACCATCTGCTTGACCTGCCAGGTCAAATTAATTAAAATAATCAAATAAAAAAAAAAAGGAAAAAAATCTGACTCTGTGTATCCCAGAAGTTAGCAAAACAATAGCTACTCAGCCAGTGGTGGAATTTCATGCCTGTATTTTGTCTACCTTAAAATGGTGTATGTATTGTGCACACTGTCACAATAGACGAAAATTCATATGTGCAACGTCTATGTTGTGTTTGCAAACATGATTTCCTTCTAGATACCCAACACCTCTTGCTCTTAAAATATTCTGACTTCCTAAGTTCCTGATCTTGTTTGGAATAGTATGTTAAATACTTCTAATTTTGGATTGAACACTCCTTCGTTTCTTACTGTCTCCAAGTTAACCTGTTAAGGGTCTATGAGTTAATTGTTGTCTAGTGCAGAAAGAAACCTATCTTTGCAGAGTTGAGAGATACATTAATTTTGGCTAAAACAAAAGGTAAGTAAGAGCCATTTTACTGCTAATTCCTTTGGACAGAACTGAATCAAGTTCTTTGGACCACAGTTTTTGACCTCATTAACAGTGCTGCATATTAGTTAGCTCATATACGAGGCTTTATATCAATGTTTGAAACCATTGTTTACTTTCCTAATACTCATGCAGTGTTCTTCCAGTGATCCTATCTTGTCAGGAGAGTTGATGTTGAAAGTTGTAGGGATCACAAATACCTCAAATTAGAAAAAAAAAGAAACACATTCAAGTTCTTTTAAGGAAGCCTTAGTACCAAAACTAAACAAAACTACAACAAAGAGAAGAAAGTTATAGACCAATCTCTTTAATGAACATAGGTGTAAACATTATCACAAATACTTTACAAACTGAACTCAGTTACACATCAAGAAGTCTATTTTCCATAATCAATTTGCTTTTAACTGACAAATGCAAGAATGGTTCAAATATGTAAATCAGTAAGATGTACTTTACCACATAATAGACACAAAGACAGAATTTATATAATCATTTTATTAGATGCAGAAAAATTCTATGGCATAATGTGGGGCAGTGAGCAGTTCTGACAGCTGGAGTCCAGTAGAGCAGAGCCACCTTGGAACCCCAGAGACCCACTGAGCAATGTAAATTTGCTTATAAGGGAAGGTAGGTGTTCAGTGATTGCTCCTGAGACCAATGGCTCAGATTTCAGCCCATTGCCCCTGTGGGAGATCCGTGCTCTATCAGGCAGACACTGCCTCAAACTCCCAGCACTCTAGCTGGACCTTACACACAGTCATCTGACCAGAAGCCAGGCATGCCACGCCCATGCAATAAAAGGGGTGGTTTGCCCCCTCCTCACTCTCTTACTCTCTCTTGCCCTCACTCTCTTACCCTTCCTCTCTTATTCTCTCACCCTCTTGCTGTCTTGCTCTCTCTCTCCACTTTGGTCTTTGTTCTCTTCTCTGCCTTTCTCCCTTTCCTTTTCTCTCTCTCTTTCCTTTTCATTCTCTCTACTCAACCAGCATATTTCTCCTTCCTATAATAAAATAACTCATTCGTACATTGCCTCCCTTTTTAATTAAGGCGCCATGCAACAAACAGGCCAGTCCCTGGGAAAGAGAGAGAGACACCCGGGCCTCAGCAGCAGGCAGGCCCCCTGCCTCCAGAGAGAGAGAGAGAGAGAGAGAGAGAGAGAGAGAGAGAGAGAGAGAGAGAGAGATACTCAGGCCAGGGCCCCAGCCCAGGCACCCTGCTTTTGGAACAACAGCATAATCCAAGGTTACTTTGTATTAGACTCCTGGAGAATCTAGAAATATGGGATATTTCTCTATAATAAAGGAAATTATTCACCACAAGTCCAGATTTAATATAATACTATGTAAAAAATACAAACAAAGCATTTTATTAAAATTGCCATAAAAAGATACCAACTCTCTCCTTTCCTCTTCAGTACACTGCTTGAAGTTTCAGATATAGCAACAGTAGAAGTTAAAAAGATAAAGAGAAGTAGAAAACTAAGATGTCAGAATGTCTTTATTTTCAAATGATATGACTTTATACATAAAAGACCTTAAGTACTACAAATACTGCAAAGCCTCTACATTTATACTTTATTTAGAAAGAGCCCTGAATAATCAGACCTAGAGATGATTGTGTTTTTGCTATGACTCGTTCTCCTTTGTTCTGGATAAACCTAATTTCCATGATTCACCACTTATTGATCAAATGCATTTTAACCAAATTAGAAAGAACAAGCTACTCCTAATGTAATCCAATAAATTATGGTCTTAGAGTCTAATATTTTCTTTGATTCTGATGCTATCTATACCTTTTGGTTGATACATTACCTAAGGTTTTTTTTTTGTTGGTGGTGTTGGTGTTGTTTGTTTATTTGTTTGCTTTTTTAAAGCCTTTAATTTAGTCTAGAATTTTATCTTGATTTCCTTTACGGAAAAAAAAAAAAACTATTATTACTTGATGCTCTTCTTCTACTTCTCAACATGTAGATTCATTTCAACCGACTTGAGTTGTCTCACTTTGTAATTTTGCTGCTTCTCAGGAAACAACACATCTGGGACTTTTCAACTGTCAATGGGGGATAGATCCTAGAGGCTCACTGTTCCTGTGTCATACAAGGCAGCTCTTAAGCGCCCTTAAAACATTATTAAAGTCTATTAAAAATCACCATTAGTGTTAATGGAAAGTTCTTTAGATTTGTATTTGTTAAGTACTCCTGATGTTCATTTTCCTCTAAACTAGCAAAGATGTTGGCAAATGGGATCATTTGACTCCCTAATTAGCAGCTGCTGACTCCACTGTTACCCTGATTGCCTTGAGGAAAATGGCTGCCAGCCTAACAGCCAGCTGGACAAGCCTTATGTCAGCACCAGCCATCTTGAACACTCCACTGATCCCTGAGACAACTACAAAAAGATAACATTTAATTGTTCTGGCTCTTTGAGTTACCATCTCAGCCAGGGCTGCTTTAAACCTTTTGTTATAGACATTGCTATTGCAAGCCTTGATGAACTCTTCATTACTTAGTAGTAATTTTTACTTAAGCAAAAAGGTCAAGTCTTTCACTTGATTGTCTAGAAGAGTCACTTGTGAAAATGATGCTCAGAGTTAAAAATGTGATTGCTCTGAAATAAGCCTTAATGACCGGAGAGAGAAGAGAGCAGAGATAAACAACAGCCACAGTAGTGAGAGGCCTGGCATAGTAGAGTGTAGGAAGAGAGATGAGGTATAGTGACTCCCAAATCCACACAAAAGTTTAACATTCACAGGACTAAAGATCCTCAACACAAGATGACTTCGTAAAGCCTTGAGCACTAGAGGGTACCATTTGAAGTTGCTTCTACATGTGTGATAAATCTCAATGTTGCTAAGCATCAAAAGGATTGAAAATTTCTTGAATTTTGTACCATAATTGTTTTACTTGCTTACCTATAGTTCCTATCCAGGTAGACTGTGTGGATCCCAATTAGTAGATGAATAAATCTTTCTGTGTCATATCTCAACTCTAGGAACTAATTGCTTGATGGATACATATACAGGCAAAAATCCTCTTAAGTATCTTTCCTGGTACTGAATCATCCTTTTATCAGCCAGCCCAATATACCCAGTAGAACACTTCCAGACTTAGTCTTTAGTTCTGAGTGGCATTTACTATATCAATAGATAATGAAGTCTTAACTTCTAATGGTATTAGTTGAGGGACTTACTGTGGTTGTAAAAGCCAGTATCAATGCACATCATCAGATCTTAATCCTTATCATTGAGTTCTTCATACATGGATTTGTATCAGTTTTTAGCTTAATTTGGATAAAGCTTTTGGGATTCTGCAGAAATTCAATCATGTAAGCAGAGAGGATGCCCAGTAGAACTTTAGGAACGGTATTTTATCTACAGTTCTTGAGCAGCTTAGATAGACTTTGGTTGTCTGAGCTCTCATACTTACTTAGCCCTGTAGATTTCATGAAATTGAAGCTTGGTACAGTTTCTTCTGAGGCTCCTTCCTGCTCCTGGTGGTTAGAGACATGTTTTCAACTGTGAGAAACAGTATTAGAGTTCTCTGAAACAAACAAAATCCCCCAAAACATCCCAGTTTCAACATTTCTGTATATAGTCTGTGTAAATATAAATGTTGAACATGACTTTATTCAGGATTCTTCTTACGCAACCTGATTTGATATCTAGTGTGATACTATGTTGAGTAGCCCTTATCTTAATATTCATGTATGTTCTATATTAGATAGAAGATGGTCTTGGGGATAATTCTCACTGGGTATGAAGAGCAAATGTTTTGTTTCACAGTTGCAAAACACTCAACTCCAATGACTGTTCTTAAATCCCAAACTATCTCAGTAGAGAGAGTGCTGTTTCTTTAAGAATACCAACTTAAAGGTCAACTTTGTCATTAGTCACTCCTCATACAACTCTTTTTAATGATGCTTCATAAATGGACCCTGAAACTTCAGGTAATTTACAACAATATGATGAACATTGCCTGCTTGTTCCACATTTCCACCATAAAGAAGGTCAGGTTAACATATTATGTTAACATAAGGTTCTTCCCATTTATTTCAATTCAAAAAACTATTATTTTTTGTCTAACCGCCTTATGAACCTAGCTGCAAAATTTTGGAAAATGGGTTCTCAAGATTGCAGGTCAGAGGCTCTTAAGTGCCTACGCTTTACATGAGTTTTGGAGATTCAAGCTCAAGTCTTCAAAATTGTGTAGCAGGTGCTTTACTGACTGTAAGATCTTTTTAACCTGCAGACAATACATTCTGAAACAGATGATCCCAAACAAATATGTGTTTTCTACTTTATACAAATGGAAATACGTGACTGAAATTAAATTAATCTACTGAAATTGAATATTGATTTTATAAAATCTTGTCAGTTTGATTGTGATCACTGAGTTGCTCTTAATTAAAAACTGAAGGAAATGAGCAAAAATAAAAGAAAGTATGAATTGAACTTTTTATAAGATTTAAAGATGACAAAATAGTGATGGTGACGTAGCGGAAAGAAATTCTCACAATGTGCAAAATGCAAAGCAAATACATTTCCTTAAAATGGCAGATTTGACCTAAACACCAAGTCATGCAAGAAGAGAGAAAAGAAAGGAGGATCGTTAGTAAGGCAGGAATCTATGGGGATGTGCAATTAGCTACACATTATTTCATCATCATTATGGTGTGCCAAGTACTCATAAGCAAAACCTGTGGTTCCTGTCACCTTGAAAATAGACTTTTGTGTGTTAATAGATTATATATAGATAGATATAGAGGTGGAGGTAGAGCTAGAGATTTAGAGATAGATATAGATATGAAGCTTTGCTACATGAACTAAAAAAAATCTTTGTTCTTTGATATCTGATAATCAAATAATCAACAAAGAATATCAACTTTTCACAGAGAGTATTTTCATCAGGCATATTACAAGTAAACCTGCCCTCAGAATGACTTATACACCTTTCCAGAAAGTTCTTGAATAAATATTGAGAGTACATATGATGAAAGAAAGGAGATTGTTTTGAACATTCAAATGTGTGTGTGTGTGTGTGTGTGTGTGTGTGTGTTTATGTGTTTGTTTGGGGGGTTAGGGAGCTGGGTATCTGTAGAGGCCAGAAAAGATTACTAGGTTTCCTGGAACACAAGGTGTAGGTGATTGCAAGCCTTCAAACTTATCAAACTTCAGTAGTGAAAACTAATTTCAAGTTCTGTGGAATAGAAGCAGGCTCTCTAAACTGCTATGCCATTTCTCCAGCCCTAAGAATATTGCTTTGAAAACACTTACTCAGACCCTTCAAAATGAAGAGAAATGTTTTCATGTAAAACTAAAGTAGATTTCTTATTGAAATATAGAAAGTATTGAAAATAGATGAAAATAAAATAATAGAAAATCTTATTCCAAGAGCCACTGATACAAATCTGTGCAGTACTGATTTCATGAATATATACAATCTTCATATATTATTATACTGTGTATGCTTGCAAAAGACTACAAGGAATAAAATGTTTGAATATTCCAGTAAGTGCACATTTATGTATGTAAATGTTCTGATGTTATTAAAGTATAAAAGTTTTATGTATGTGCATTTAGCAGAATAAGAAGTAAAATTTATAATTTGATATAGTTAATTTTCTTTGTCAAATACTCTAGTGGTGAATATAATATATTCTACCAAATATTTTATATATTTGGTAATATCATATTTTTATTTGTAACTATTTTCACTATTCACTCCTAATCATGAAAGAGCTTACTTTTCCTAATCTTAAGGAGTTTGATTTAATGTTTCAGTGAAAATCTACTGGCAATTAGGCATTTTAGAAACAAGAAGATTGTTGCAATTTTTTTATATATCCATATTCATGAAATGTTTTCAGTAAAATAGTGATGTTCTGAGCTTTAAATTTCTTATTGGGATTTATTTTTTCACTTTAAAAAGTTCAAAAATTGATGTTTCATTACATTCAATCATGAAAGGTATTTTACCAGATACTATGAGTCATCAGAAAATCCCAAACTTTCCATCTATGAAAGAACACAATATTTCTTTATAAGAAATTAGAAACTGGTAGCTGGGGAGTTCATAAAGTCCTTGCTATTCAAGCCTGAGGACAGGAAATTGATCCTTAGCAGTTGTGTATGAGGCTGGGCATGACAAGAGAGGATGTTGCTGTTCAACCAATGTAGTCAAATCTGTGACTACTAAGTCTTAGTGAGAGATCTTTTGTCAGAAATTGAAGAAGTTGAGCATCTCTTCATACACTTGTAGGCAAGAGAAACCAAGAAACAACATCACGTGTTGTGTTGTATAGTATATCAAAGTATGAAGGCCAAGCTAACAGCTTCACAATTATAAAAGGACCCTAAGAGTGCTCAGAGTAGGAAAAAGTAAAGGGAAGAGCCACACAGTGACAACTCAGAATATATGCTAGAGGAATAATGAAGTTTAATATCTGAGACTCAATACCAGCTTTTCATCTTAAGAGCCTTGAGTTACAAGATTGAGTCTCCACTCTCTATGTTTCAAAGCTTTGCGCATATACGTTATTTTGTCTCACTATTATAACATGTGTGCATTTTGCAAAATATAAATGAGTTCTGGACATGATAGAAAATCACATGAGTTAGTACAATATCCTGAAACAAACTTCTCAAATACATCCTCCTCCTAGAATACTACTGAGAAAGATATATATCACATGCGGTATTATGTTAATTAATGTGCAAATAAGCAAAAAGATAAATTTAATAAAAGAATATAGCAATCTAAATATTTGCTCCTATACTCACAGATAAGTGTAGCCTTCATGCCTCATCAAGGAAACTTATTTTTGAAATAGATGGGGAACATTAAAGAGAACAATCAAAATGCAAAGTTATGATGTGCAGTCTGAATGGTACATCTACAGAACACTCCCACACCTATAGAGTCATGGAACATTGTGGAAGAGGGAGCAAAAAGATTGTAAGAACCAGAGGATCCAGGAGTTTGCAATAACATAGTGTCTACTAGAAGTGTCAGAATCTAAACCTTCCAAAAATATCTCACCAATGTAACTCCCTAACCCTAACCCTAACCCTAACCCTAACCCTAACCCTAACCCTAACCCTAACCCTAACCAGAACCATAACCATAACCCTAACCATAACCCTAAACATTAGCAGAACAAGAAACACACCAATGGGAATGCCAAAGAAGACAAAGAATATTGGGAAATCACATAATGCCTCAACCTATACAAATATCTACAGGAAAATAAATGCTGAGATGGAAAGAAATAGTCTTTGTTAGGGAAGTAAGCACAGACTTGTTCAATACCTTAAAACATGCATAAATCTAACATAATAGAAAATGAGTAGCTTATACTTGAGAATATATGTGTATATGCATAAACATATATGCGTTTATGTATAGATGCACAATTAATCAAAAAGAAGTCATGAAATTGAAAGAGAGCAAAGACAGCCACTTGAAAGGAGAGAAGGAAAATAATGTTATTATATTCTCAAATACTAAAATGTCAAAAAAAAGGAATTGTTAGTTTGTACAGATATCTAAATTGGACAATTTAATATAAATGCACAAAATTAGATTTCTCTGCATTTTTAAGTATGTGAAATCACATATGTATTTTTGACTTATATGTGTGTGTTTGTGTATCTGTGTGTGTTAGTGTACATGTATATGGAAGTATAATTTGCTGTGTATTTGTGTGTAGAGAATAGCAGAAAACCTTGCTTGTTACTCAGAAGACATTTACCATATAAAGACTTCTAACAAAAGATTATTTTATACATATGTGTGTGCCTGCATATTACTTTGTACATTAGTGTAGGAGTGAGTGTTGAGGGTAGAAAGGAGCATCAGATCTCTTGAGCTGGAGGTTCTGAGCTGTACAATGCAGATGCTTAGGATGAATTCATATTCTATACAGTAGCACTAGCTGAAACATGAATGTATACTAAATTGCCTTGCAAGCACTCATCCCTAGCACTTGGATTGCAAAGATGTGTCATGAAATTATGACTAGAATTTTTGATGCTTGTTTGTGTTTTTGTGTATTTTTGTGTGTCTATATGTTTGTGTATTCACTTTAGGGGATGGGGAATGCAACAATGATGCAACCACTTAACTGACTGAGCTATGAATCCAGATTGTTTTTTATGACTTTTCAAGTTTTGCAAAACTTCTGAAGGATTCTTAAGATTAAGATACATTTACATTTTGTTCTAGTAATCTGTAATCACTGTGATCAGACAGCTTTGAGCAAGTCTAAATATTTTGAATTAACTCAAGTTTAAATTTTATTTCCTCCATGTAGTTTTGAACAAGCTGCTTAAACTGTGATATTCAGTTTCTCATCTGAACATAAAATGAATACTAAGTTTTTCAAGTTTCTTGTTATCCTATGCGAACGTAAAAGAAATGATTTTGAATAAATTATCACAATATTCAGCACTTATTACACATAAGATACTAACTTGTCTCAAAGTTTCTTCCTGAGGAAATTATACAAGGCACACAATTATAAGGCTTAAAAATGTTTATATGTGTGTTTGTGAGTACAAGTGGAGATAAAAAAGGTACTTACAGACTTGTCAATAATTCAGAATGTATATTCACTTACTAGCTTGTAGTGTATGGGCATATTAAGATTTAATAATTTAAAAGTAAAGACAACTACCAGAACAATGTGTCTATTGCAATTCAGAGTATATGTGAAGAGCTAAATTATGAAAATAATATGTGTTAAAAAAAAACAAAGTGTACAAAGTGGTAAAATATAGCAAAGTACTGAAAATATTCTTGCAAAAATACAAAAACAGAATGTTCCAAGGATACTGGATTTAAAGATTCTAGTTTCCTTTGCGAGGTGGTGGGTAGTAGAAACTTTTATTAGAAGCTATTCATGATAGGTTTGCCTAAATTTGTTTTCAATATAAACATGTCTAGTTAAAATTGTCTACCAGTTTATGCATAATCAATACCTTATAACTAAACATGGCTAGTAAAAAGAAACTCCCTCTTAAAATACAATTACATTAACTAATGTAACTACTTCATAATAGCATTCAAATGTTTGACACCCTGACGTTTTATAGGAATTCTGCTTGCCCTCTCAGTTTATGAGTATTAAGGTCCCTTGTTAGTATATCAGAATACTTGCAATTTATTTCTGTTTGATTCATTTTATTGATATAGCCTTAAATTGCTCAACATTATGATTTCTCTGTGCTTCTTTAATAATATGTGCATTTATTTTTAATTCTACTTTTGTATGTATCAGGTTAATTAATCATACTTTATGTGATTTATACTCAATGAATTTGAATTAAACATTACCTTCCCAAAACTTGTTTTCTTTGTTCAGCATATATTCTTGAACTTAAAGAGATAGTAGGGTTGTTAAATTAGATAGGGATCCCCGAACTAAAATTCAAGTACAGATATGTAGAGTATGTTCAAATAGGTGTGCTGTATTCCATATATAATCACATTTAAAATATCCTTGAACCAAAATATTTTTCTACTTTCAATTTGAACTAAAAATGACTGGACATGATCTTTATTGGTTTAGTGTCAAACACAACAACCTTTGGGAAGAATTTAATTAAATGGAGATATAAAAACTATATAAATAAACTATAAATTGAAATAATATTGTAATATTGCCTTAATTGTTACTAAGCCTGAATTCACAGACTACTTTTATTTCTGTCTCAAAATATGTAGCATATCCAATGCAAGCAATGCCAAAGAAAATATAAAAGATAACATAAATTGTATCAAAAACTTCAATTTGGGCTATCTCATGAATTTCCAATAAGCTTGAGAGAAAATGTATTAAAAACAATGATCAAGCCAGACATTGGTGAAACATGATTTTAATACCAGCACTTGAGAGGTAGAGGCAGAAAGTTCTCTATAAGGTCAAGGCCAGCCTGGTCTATAAAGCAAGTTCCAAGGCAGCCAAGGCTATACTAATAAACCCTGCCTTGACAAAACAAAACAAAATAAAAAACTTATCAAAAGCATGATACATACATGTCCAAAAGAGAGTTTGTGTAAATGGAAATTAAAATTTCTTGAAAATGAAACTCTCACTTATAGCATATATAAATAATTACAGAAAATAATACTAACTAAATAGAAGTCCACTGAAGGACAGTAGTCTAAAATTTCAGGAAAGAACAGGACATTTCAAAATTTTCAGAGGAGAGCCATCTGGGTATATGAGCACAAGTGTTGGGTGCTCTATCAAATTTTGCCAACAGTAAGAGTGGTTGAACAATATCCACACATTTTATTTTCAGCAATACTGAAATAATGTATTTTCAGGATGATGGATGTAGTTGAAGATAATCATATTGAATTAATTCAGACATAGGTGAGGTGGATTTCTGCAGCACCTGCAAAAGTACCATGTATGATGACACTATTATTTAAAATAACAAATAATTTTGTGAAAGGCATAGTAATCTTTCTGAATATAGTGTGTTAGAGGCAGCAAATTCAAAGTTTCGCCAGTTGAATGTGGTTCAGGAGAAAGAGAAAATAACAGATTATATGGGAATGGGTTGCAACTTGTAGTTTTTAATAAAATTTATTGTGAACTATACTTCCTGCTTCTATGTCAAATTTTTATTAAGTTTATCTAAAATTATCTAAGATATTTACTCTTCTGAACTTATACACAATAAGTGCTAAGTAAAAATTCACTAAAAATTCTTTCAATTACTTTTAATTTTTACTGTCCAGCCTTTGCCCCTCTCCTGATCCCTGCTTCTACGTTTGCTCCTCCCATTGCTCCCCCCCACGCTCCCCCGTCTCCAAGAGGATGTTCCTGCACACCTGCCAGGTCTCCCCACTCCCTGTGGCCTCAAATCTCTCTAGGGTTAGGTGCATCTTCTCCCACTGAAGCCAGACCAGGCAGTCCTCTGCTGTATATGTGTTCAGGGAGGCCTAGGACCAGCTCATATATGCTGCCTGGTTGGTGGTTCAGTATTTGATATATCTCAGGGGTCCAGTGTAGTTGAGATTGCTCATCTTCCTACAGGGTAGTCCTCCTTCTCAGCTTCTTCCAGCCTTTCTTTCATTAAACCACAGGGATCCCCAACATCAGTCCAATGGTTGGGTGTAAGTATCTGCATCTGTCTCAGTCAGCTGCTTCTTGGGCCTCTCAGAGGAGAACCTTGCTATACTCCTGTCTATAAGACAACCCCCTAAATCAATATATTATATTGTTATTGTCCTGGGTTTCCTTAATGATCTTGAAGGTAAGACCTATGTTTTAAAACATCATATATGCAGGGCAAAGAGGAACTGAATTACTAGCTTCATGATTGACTTCTGGTTCTGATAGTGTGCTGAGATACAATGCACACTGCAAAGGGGAAAAGCAAACAATATTCCTGTTGTGGCCTGTGGAATACAATAATGCCTATCTCGACACAACATCCCCAATGGTATTATGATGACACTCACAGACTTGAGGGTTTCCAAAAGCTATACAATTGGACTTAAGACCTACTAAATAAATGAATTCATGTATGGTATTATAAACCTAGCTAATTATCCAATGCTACAATTGAATGGAGATGAAAACGCAATATACCCAAACTTATGGAACATGATGAAAAGAGTTCTAAGGGCAAATTCATATTATGAAATATCTACTTTTAAAAAGTTGGCAAATCTCATATTTACCAATTAAGGGTACAGTAGAGAGATTTATAAGAAAAGGCAGAAATAATATAGAAATGGAGTAGATGGAAAGAAATAATCAAACTCAGGGCTAAAATCAATAAAATATAAAAAAAAAGAAAAAATGTAACACAGTAAAAAAAAAATCAATGAAAGAAAAACTTGGTTCTTTGAGAAGATAAATAAGATTGACTAACCCTTAGCAAAAGTAATAGAAATGTAGAGAAAGAGTATTCAAATTATTAAAATTAGAGGAAAAGGGTGTGGGTTGTAATCACAGATTTCAAGGAATTTCAGAGAATCCTATGGACATACTTTAAAAACCTGTACTCAACTAAATAAGAAAACTCCTTTTTAAAAAAAAGTATAATTTGTTCAATATATATATATTTTTTCCTACCGACAAATGTTAAATCAAGTTCAGACTACAATTTTAAACACACCAATAAGCCTTAGTGAAATGGAAGCTGTAATTAAAATCTCCCAAACAAAAAAGCCCAGGGCCAGATGGTTTTATTGCAGAATTCAAAGAGATTTTCAAAGAATAATTAACAACAGCACTTTTCAAATTATTCCACAAAATAGAAACATAAAGTACATTTTCAAATATGGTCACAATTACCCTGATATCCAAACCACATTAAGACCTAACAAATAAAGAGAATTACAGCCAATTTTATCTATGAGCATAGATGCAAAATTTCTTGATAAAATACTTGTAAACTGTTTCTAATTACACATCAAAAAAGAATCAATTATGGTAAAGTAGATATCATCCTAGACAAGCAGGGATGATTCAGCATATTTATGCACACACACACACACACACACACACACACACACACACACACACACGCATATACACTAACGTGCACAGATACACACCAAAAACAAAAACAAAATTAAAAAAAAATAAAATAAAAAATAAAATCTCAGGATTGTAAAAACATAATTTTAGATCATAAAGGAACTGCTGGATTTTTCATTATGCCCAACCTTAAATAATACGACAGAGATATAGCAATTAAAACAGCATGCTATTTCCAGAAAAACAGACATGTGTTAATTGGAATAGAATTGAAATGAAGATCTGGATAACTTCACAAACCTTGGATTTTGACAAAGAAGACAGAAAAGGACACTGTCAAGAAAGGCAGCATCTTCAGTAAATGGTGTTGGACAAGCTGGCTGGCTGCATGTAGAATAATCTCAATTAATCAATACTTACAACCAGCACAAAAATTAATTCTGAAAGCATGTAAGACCTCAATATAAAACCAAATACACCGAATCTGATAGACAAGAAAGTGAGCAATAGACTTTTACTAGTTAGCATAGGAAACTACTTTCTTAACTGAATATTATTAACATAGTTATTTATAGAAAAATTAATAAATAGGTATTATGAAACTGAAAAGATTGTCTAGGGCAAAAGGCACTATCATTCACACAAATTTCCATATTATAGAATGGGAAAGATTTTTATTCTATGAGCATAGATGCAAAAATATTTGATAAAATACTTGTAAACTGATTCTAATTATACATCAAAAGACTTATCAATTACATCCCAGACAAGCAGGGATGATTCAGCATATTTATGGACACACACACACACACACACAGAGAGAGAGAGAGAGAGAGAGAGAGAGAGAGAGAGAGAGAGAGAGATATTTTTACTAACTATTCATCCAATAGAAAGCTAATATCTATCTATATAAAGAACTAAAACCCCAGCCATTAAAAATCAAATACCCCAATTTAAACATGGGGTATATATTTACACAGAATTTTTAAAGGAGAAACATTTAAAGAAATGTCCAAAAGCACTAGTCACCAAGAAAACTAAAATAAAATTTACTTAGATATTTCATCTTATACTAGTCAGAATGGTCAAGATCAATAAGAAATATCTATATGCAAGTAAAGAAAAACATGAAAAATGTAAAATGTCTATAAGAATCTTGTTGAAAAGTCTATTGTTTTTCATTTTTTAAGAATTAAAAAATCTATCTGATATTGGTCATATCACAAAATAGCATCAGTAGTAGTGTCAGAGTTTCATACGCCTCTATGGCATGAGTCCCAAGTTGGCCCAGTCACTCCTCAGCCAATTCTTCAATCTTTGCTCTTTGTCCTTTGACTTCTTTTAGACAAGAACAATTTTGACTCAAAAAATTTTGCAGGTTGGTTGGTATAGCCATAACTTTACTGGGGCCCTGTCTTACTAATGGAGATGTTGACCTCTGGTTCCCCACTGTTGGGCATTCTAGCTAAGGTCACACATACTGAGTTCTGAGTGCCTCCCTCATCCCAGGCCCCAAGGCCTAGATGGTCCCACTATCTAGGTCTCACCCATCCCCCAACCCTGACAGCTGCATATTTCCATTCATTCTCCCAGCTCTCTAGGGTTCTCTCCTCTCCCCTTGTACCTGATTCTGTCCCTCTTTACCCGTCCCTGCACCTCTCCCACCAGGTCCTTCCCTCTCTCTACCTTCCAAAATTGTTTAGTTCTTCCTTATAAGTGGGTCCTGCTTGACTTCAGGTTCCATGTCCACATTGTTAGGCCTCTTCAGGTTCCATGTCTACATTGTTAGGCCTCTTCAGGTTCCATGTCCACATTGTTAGGCATCTCAGCTACGGTCATACACATTGACTCCTGGGAGATTTCTCCATTCCAGGTCTCTGGAACCACTGAGAGATCCCTCCAACCCCCACCAGATTTCTGTTCATTCTTCTGTCCCTCTGTTCTTCTCTCCTCTGTTCCACACATGCTCCTGCACTCTTCACTTCTTCTTTCCCAACCGGCTCCCTTACCCCTTTTCCTCCTTTGACAATTTTATTCCCCTTTCTACATGAGATTCAAGCATCCTCTCTCAATTTATCCTTCTTGTTTAACTTCAGTGGATCTGTGTGAAGTATTGTAGGTATCCTGTCTTTATAGCTAATACCCACTTTCCAGTGAGTATATTGCATGCATGTCCTTTTTGGTCTGAGTTACCTCCCTCATGATAATATTTCTTGTTCCATGAATTTGCCTGCAAAATTCATGATGTCCTTTTTTTAACAGTATTTTAGTATTCAATAATATTCCATTGTGCAAAGGGACAATATTTTCTGTATCTGTTCTTCCCTTTAAGGATATCTGGGTTGCTTCCAGGTTACTGCTATTCCAAATAAGGCTACTATGAATATAGGGGAGCACATGTCTTTCTGGTATGATGAAGCATCTTTTGGGTACATGCTGAGGAGCAGTATAGCAGAGTCTTCTTGTAGATCTATTTCCACTTTTTTTATGAACTGCTAGATTGATTTCCAGAGTGGTTGTGCCAGTTTGCAATTTCACCAACAATGGAGGAATGTTCCCCTTCTCCACATCCTGGCCAGCATGTACTGTCACATGAGGGTTTTTTTTTTTTCATTTTTTATTGGATATTTTCTTTATTTATATTTCAAATGTTATCCCCTTTCCAGGTTTCCCTCCCTCCCAGAAACACCCTATCACATCCTCCCTCCCCTACTTCAATGAGGGTGTTCCTCCACCCACCCACCCACTCCTACCTCCCTGCCCTCGATACTAGTCTGATTGGTATAATTGGAACCTCAGGGTTGTTTTAATTTTCATTTCCCTGATGACTAAAGATAGTGAACATTTCTTTAAGTACTCGCTGCCTATTTGAGATTCTTCTGCTGACAATTCTCTTTTAGCTATAAATCCCATTTTTTCTTTGGATTTTTGGGGTTTTTTCATTGGATTTTTGGGGATTTCTTTATATATTTTAGATATTAGTCCTCTGTCAGATATAGGGTTAGTGAAGACCTTTTCCCAATCTGCTGGTTGTTGGTCTGTCCTATTGACAGTATTCTTTGCCTTATAGAAGCTTTTCAGTTTCATAAAGTCCCATTTATCATTTCTTGATCTTAAAACATGAGTCATTAGAGTTCTGTTTATGAAATTTCCTCCTGTGCCAATGAGTTCAAGGCTCTTTCCCACTTTCTCTTCTATTAGATTCAGGATATCTGGTTTTATGTTAAGTTCCTTGATCCACTTGGACTTGAGCTTTGTGCAAGTGACAAATATGAGTTTATTATCATTTTTCTACATACAGACATCCAGTTAGTCCAGCACCATTTATTGAAGATGCTTTCTTATTTTCCATTGTATATTTTTGGCTTCTTTGTCAAAGGTTTAGTGTCCATAGGTATGTGGGTTAATTTCTGGGTCTTCAATTCTATTCCATTGATTGACCTGTTTGTCTCTGTACAAATATTGCTCTGTAGTACAGGTTGATGTCAGAGACAGTGATTTCTCCAGAAGTTCTTTTATTGATCAGAATTGTTTTAGCAATCCTGGGTTTTCTGGTTTTCTATATGAAGGTGAGAATTCCTCTTTCCATGTCTGTGAAGATTTGTCTTGGGGGACTGGAGAGGTGGCTCAGCGGTTAAGAGCAACAACTGCTCTTCCACAGAACCTGAGTTCAATTCCCAGCAACCACATGATGGCTCACAACCATCTGTAATGTGATCTGATGCCCTGTTCTGGTGTGTGTGAACAAAGCAATGGTGTACTCACATACATAAAATAAATAAATAAATCTTAAAAAAAGAATTGTCTTGGAATTTTTATTGGAATTGCATTGAATTTGTAGACTGCTTTTTGTAGGATGGCCAATTTCACTATGTCAATCCTTCAGATCCATGAGCATGGAAATCTTTCCTTTTCAGTTCTTATTTTTTATTTCTTTTGTTTTGTTTTTTCTTAATTTTTTATGATTTAAATTGACTTTATACTTCAAGCATATTAATAATATTGAGTATTTTGAGAATCAAATAATACATAAAAAATTGGTTCAACTTTTAAGTCCATATCATTTCATACCCTAAAGTTATCATTAATGATTATTTAATACAACCTATAACTGAGAATCCTATACCTAATGTTGAATAATAAATTGTTTCAAAACATACAAAATATTCTTTGGGAGTTAAGTATATTAAAAATAAATCATTAAGAGATATATTCAAAAGCCCTTATATGGTAGCACATGACATAGTGAGAGTATTTAAAATGCATTATACATCTGTATACATTGTGTAACAATCAGTTTACTTAAAAAAGAATACCATTGTTTCTAGGAGAGAAATTATTTTGTCAGTAAGTATACTTTAAAAGTTTTCAAAATAGAAAAAACTCTATGAAATTAAATATTAAGAAAATGCCAATTTCAAGCACAGTGAGAAAAATTATCAATAATATTTCCATGATGTTTGTAGAACATGATTTTAATATTTTCAATGTTGATATTCAACAGACAGAATAGTTATTATGATTTCTTTCTTCAGGTAATTGAAGTTCTTGTGAAACAGGCCTTTCACTTGTTTGGTTAGACTTATACCAAGATATTCTATATTATTTGTGGCTATTGTGAAGGTTATTTTTTTCCCTAATTTTTTTCTTAGGCTACTGATTTCTTTAAGTTAATTTTATATCCACCCACTTTACTGAATGAACTTGTTTATCAGCTCTTGGAGCTCTCTGGTAGAATTTTGGGTTACTTATGTATAATATCATATTATCTGTGAATAATGATACCTGACTTCTTCCTTTACAATTTGTAACCCCTTGACCTTCTATTTTTGTCTCATGTTTCAACTGTACTACTTCTATGTTGAGAAATAAGCATATTCAACACCATGTCCAGATATTTTAAGATAAATTCAGAACAAGAATGTTGAAAGCAGATTACTGATGCTCTGGGCATTGCAGCTTTGCCCTATCTACATTTTTCATGTTTTTGAAGTGTTTTTTTGCAGATAATTATTCAGAAAAATAACACTGAACAAATGACTTTTCCTTAAGGATATCAATTGATTTATGCTCATAGAAATATAATTCATTGTTGCTCTATAGTCTGTGACTAATCACACATTTCTTTGAGAATCATTTTTACATTGACAATCACATATATATATATATATATTGATTGAATCCTTTAAATGTTTTCTTGATTTCAAATATTAGATACATTCAATTTATATTGCATGTCATTATAAATTATTTAATAGAAATAATTTTAGTAGATGGATTATTAGCTCTATTAATTTTGAATAAACATTGTTACATTTCTAGGTTGACCTATTTAATATGTCACATCAAAACTGTATCATTTGTTTTCTATTTGTACAAAAGTATGTGTGTGTATGTGTGTGTGTATGTGTGTGTGTATGTGTGTGTGTGTGCAAGTGTGTGTATGTCTATTTTCCTGTTCCCTAGATAACTATAAATAAACACAGACATTTTCTTGAAGGGGCAGAATAGATTTGTATTTATATACACACACATACACACACAAACACACATACACAAACACAATTTCTAAAAGAGTGTTTCCCCAGTTTAATATGTCAAATTCATTTGCATGAAGCTGTGTAAGTGGGAGATTCTCCTCAAGATGTTTCTCAATTGCAATGGTCAACAAAAAATAAAAATGGGCATATGACCCTAAATAATGCACATATTTATGGCCTGTCATTATGAAAAGTATAATAGAAAATGTTACATACTGTTTGTATCTAGTAAATTTTTGAGAAATAAGCTTAAGGTCATAATTTTTTCAGAAATACATGTACTGACATGCTGATAAGTAAAAAGGCAGTGTACCAGAGACATAGAAGAAAAATTAGAACTTTCCCCATCATATTTTCTGTTGCCTGGGTTATTGGAAGTTACCCTGTTAAAGATACCTATAAACTGCTTAAGACAGCTTAATCCATCTAATGTAACATGTCTCTAGAGAATTGTAACCACCTAGTATGCACTACAATGAAATTACTATATAACATCTACAGTAATCATATTCTTTTATTTAAAATTGACAACATATTGAAATTGTAAGCTCCCTTGACAACTTCAGTTGTCTGTTGTTAATGTTGGTTTAAATTTTGTTTGTAGATAGTAACCAGCTGATTCTAAATTATGGTGAAATAAATAGGCCAAATCCTAGTGGTAATAAATTCAATAATTTTTTTAATGAGCAGGAACATTCTCTACTGCATATCAAATCCATTTATATAATTCTAATAATTAATATAGAGCCCAATACACATATGAACAGACCAGACTACACATCTTAGAAGAAGGGACATAATATTGCATTTATAATTACACAGATTAGATTTATAATTAATTGTAACTTATTTATAATTAATGTATAATTACTATGTTATTTATAAACAAAGAAAATGTAAATTTAATGACAAAATATATTTATGTATGCTTTTTAATAGTGGTAAGTTTTTTTTACTGAAAATATTACAATTTGTCATGTTGATGATTCAAAAATGGGCAAAAGTTCAGAGCAAGAATAGTTGCATATTCTAAAATTAGTCTCTTTCAAAAAATATCCCATTGTATAAAATCATTGTTAAAGGCTCATTTTCTATGACCATTTTGAACTTGTCTTTGTGCTCTGGTCTTCCAGTTACATACCTAGGAATATTTTTCAGAGAAATATGAGGATATGTCCTCTTTTTAACTTAAAATATGTTTTTATAATTTTTTATTTTATTAGATATTTTCTTTATTCACGTGTCATACGATATCTCCTTTCCCAGTTTCCTCTCCAAAAAAACAAACAAACAAACAAACAAACAAAAACAAGAACAAGAACAAACCCCTGTTCCCTCCCCCTCCCCCTGCTCACCACCCCACCGTCTTCTGCTTACTGGTCCTGGCATTCCCCTACACTGGGGCATAGAACCTTCACAGGACCAAGGGCCTCTCCTCCCATTGATGACTGACTTGGACATCCTCTACTATACATATGCTAGTGGAGCAATTAGTCCCACCATGTGTACTCTTTGTTTCGTAATTTAGTCCCTGGGATCTCTGAGAATACTAGTTAGTTCATATTGTTGTTCTTAAGGGACTGAAAACCCTTCAGCTCCTTGGGTCCTTTCTCTAGCTCCTTCACTGGGGACAGTGTACTTAGTTCAATGGATGGCTGTGAGCCTCTACTTCTGTATTAGTCGGGTACTGTCAGAGCCTCTCAGGAGATAGCTATATTTAGGCTAGATTGTCCTTCCTTCAGTCTCTGCTCCATAGTTAGTCTCTGCAACTCCTTCCATGTGTATTTTGTTCCCTCTTTTAAGAAGGAATGAAGTGTCCACATTTTGGTCTTCCTTCTTGAGTTTTTGTGGTTTGTTGATTATACTTCATGTATTCCGATCTTCTCGGCTAATATCCACTTATCAGAGAGTGCATATATGTGTGGAAGTATAAATTTTGGTTAATCATCTTCTGGCTAGTATAGATTGTACAACTTACCTCCTATTCTATATTAGCCTTCATGATTACATTGTGAGATATGATTTTATATCTTTGAAATATGAGAAGATATGTAGCTTTTTTGACCTTACCCTATTTTCATTGCTTTCTGCTTTGTTTTTCTTTGTTTTTACTGGAGATGGGTTCTGTTGGATCACAGTTTGGTCTAAAACTGATTATGAAGGACTTAAATCTACTTAGAGAATATATATATATATATATATATATATATATATATATATACATATGTATACATATACATGTATATATGTATATATATTCTCTCAAGTACTGAATTTACAGATATATGCCAGGTGTCATGCAATTCTGGAGAAATAACCCAGAGCTTTTTGCATGCTGGACAAGTACACTACTAATTAAGCCTATTATCTTCTATTATTTCTAAGAGGCACAATGTCCAGTCAATTTCTTTAAGAAGTGTGCTCATACTTTCTGTTTACTTATGACTTACTTTCACAGATGTGATTAAGCCTTAGATTGACTGAATTGTTAATATATTAGTATTCAGAATTCTAAATGATTGATTCATATTATACTAATCTCATTTTTAATTTTGTAAGGTTGTTTTAATTTATATTATCAATATTGCACTAATAAAAATAATGCTAAAATATGCTGCTGACCTACTATAGAGATATGCTATATAATTCTCTACTGTCACATGAGTCTTTCATTATTTTTAATATTTACATATATTATAAACTCCAATTATATTGTTTAGTCAGCATCTGTGACTAATTAGCTGACAACAGAAATTCAAAAAATAATATTCTAAATGGCATCATATTACTGCCACATTGCTCAAAAGAAATTATGATAATTCAGTCTGTTGTTCCCTGTAATAACAGAATTTGTCATCGAGACATATTGGGGAATTCACCAGATTCAAAGTTTGCTGTCATCAAGATTACTACCCCTCATGTTCATTGTTAATGAGGAGAAACTGATGTGCTTGGGATTCTATCCTGCTTTATAGTCGTTGGTAGCTACATGCTAAAACTCACCTTGAATATGTTTAAATCACCCAGATTGAAAAAATATATTTGTTGTATTTGAATTTTATATATTTTTTAATATTTTTATTATATATTTTCTTTATTTACATGTAAATTTCTCCTTTTCCAGTTTCCCCTCCAAAAAACAAACAAACAAACAAAAACAAGAACAAACCCCTGTTACCTCCCCCCTCCCCAAGCCTACCACCACACCCTCTCCCACTTATTGGCCCTGGCATTCCCCTACACTGGGGCACAGAACCTTCATAGGACCGAGGTCCTCTCCTCCTATTGATGATCGAATTTGCAATCTTCTACTATACACGTGCTGCCAGAACAATCAGACCCCTCCATGTGCAGTCCTTGGTTGGTGGTTGAGACCCTGGGAGCTCGTATATATTTTTAAATAGACAATAATTTAGAGAATAAAAATCTCCAAACTAGAGCATTGTTTTGGTGGGAAAGACTATGGAATGAAAGCATGATTGCCTGACTTCAGATGACTTCATTCTTGCAGATAGTCAGCCATATTGACATGTTAACTCCATCCCTGTGGTGAGTAGAAACAGATAGTTGGGGTTTGATTGTTTTCACTGCAGCTCTGTGTAATCTGATACACCTTCCTGAAAGAAATAAGTTAGAAACTGGGAAAACAGAACACCTGATTTACTCCTCTTAGCTCTTTAGCATACAGGGGTAAGCATTTACACACACATGCAATCATATGACACGTTAACACTCATACACATACAGACACAGACTTTTCAAGAATCTAACCACCTTTGACCCAGATCATAGAGTCAAAAATAAAGATAGCCCACTTTAATGTAAATTGTTTGGAATTACTGCCTTCAAAGAAGAAGGCAGGTCACAAAATCAATAATAGACATTTGACATCACAGAATAATCCCCCAAATGATCATATTTCCACTTAAATATTTTTCTACCTTTAATAAAGTCAGTTTAGTTTCTCTAAGTATCTCCTTCTAAAAACCTATTGACTGGATTATTAATGATGAATCCTGATTTGAGCACTTGTATTTGCATAAAATGTACCATTTTATTCAGCTCAGTCTTGGTGATGTTTCTATTAAAAAAACACTAAGATTTAATTCAACATAAAGTAATGAAGTTTAAAAGGTGTTGCATGTGGAAAGCAGTTATTGATGTGATAGGCACTCATAGGACAAATCATCAGAAACCCTATGCAGACCTGAAGTTTCAAGGCCTTTGAATACTTAAGTTTCAAAGTATTTTTAATGTTTGCTGCTTTTCCTCTTTTACTCCCTGATACGTTATTATTTTAAAACACTTACAACACTGGAACATAAATTCCCCATGAAGAGTCATAGCTACTTTTTACAACGTTCAAAAAGATATTGGAAGAAGTTGAGAACATGCAGATCTAAGTGATACAAAAATACTGCACTCCACTCCCAAGGTGCATGGATTATGGTAGAAGATGGAGTTGAAAGAATATATGTGTGAGAGGCCAAGAATGACTGCAAGGAAAGAGCATCTTCTAGATACAGTATGGAAGATGCACAAATAAACCACCTGCTGTTGTCACAATATGCAAAAAATCCAGGCTTCCCCATGCTAGACAAAGTCCTCGAATGAGGAAGAGAGTAGGATACAGGTTCCTACCCACTGGCAATTGATAGCTGCTAGGACTGGGAGAACCAGTTTTCTCAAAGAAACCGGACTCTCATGAGTCAAAAATTCTGCACTGCAAGATCACACATCCAAGAATATCTATGCAGCAGAAAGTGGACTTGATAGATTTGCAAAATAAAGAAAGTGGAAAGGCATGAGATAAGGAAGGAAAGGATGGAAATCAAGAAGGAATTGGAGGGAGAAAGATTATGATCAAAACATTGTATGAAAATCCCACATAACTAACCAAAGCATACCTTTAATATTGGAAAGAGTTTAAACTGAGCCAGAATTTTCATGTTATATTATCTTACAGACATTCATATTCTTTCAAGATCACAATAATGAAACTCAAGTAATTGCCACATTTTCTTTTCACCAGAAGCTATTCCTGTCAAGAGTTCATATTGAGCTCAGAAAGTTATAATTATTAAACTTCATATCACTATAAAATTATTAAAGATATTTCCTTCAATTCTTTGATAATTCATTGAAACTTATGGAATTTACTTAGAATTCTCTTTTTTTCTAAAATTTTAAAACTGGTATATGAATGAAAGTATATTTAATATTGCTCATTTTAGCACTTTTTTTTCTAAAAATAAAACATTTAAAAACTAAAAACATAAAAAAAAAAAACTAAAACATAACAAAAATAGTAATGCTGCCATGGTTGACCTGAAGATATCATCAGTATTCTTTCTGGCATTATCCTGCTTCATTTCTGCTCTAGGTGATTGTTTTACACTTATATTTGTACTCAGTGAAAAAAAATGGTGTAGCCCATTCTAAAGCCATCTGCTAAGCAGAACAGGCCTGCTTTTTTTTTTGAATCTCACTGACTAAATTTCTATGAAACTGATATGCACTATTTTGGTCAAACCATAATCTGAGAATGGCAAATTACCAGAAATAAAATCAGAAAAAAAAAGTGCAATCACTTCTTTTTAAATTAATTTCCTTCTTTTGAAATGATAATATTATATTTTACATTGCTTAAAATGCTTACATAGTGTAAGCATTTGGAAATAATTTTAAAGTGCTGATGAATAAAGCAAGAGGAATTTACAAGAATTGATCTTTAAATTTTTCTCTTTATCCTTTGACATTCATAAATAGAACTTGCAATGCAAAATAGATTTTCTCTTGTTAAGAGTATTCTACCAATTAAAAACATTCATGATTATTACACATTTCTACTCCAAGATATAGTAATTATCATTTTAAATAAATGCTGAAAAATGACTATTGGATTTTAGCAAATGATTCTCAACTCACATCCACTTAAAATTAAAAAATATATATATGATCTTAAATGCATACTGAATCAGTGATTAAAATCCCCATTTGCCGGTAAGATGATAAAAAGAACACCTTGCCACTCCAGTAGGACTCATTTCAAGAGAATTCTAAGCTGCGCTGCAGCAAATACCTGAATAAATAATCCATACGAAAATCTATAATCACACAATACATAGAAAATAATCTAGGTAGAACTGTAATAAATGAAAGTTAAGATGCTAATTTGGTCATTCTTAGTATGCACACACACACGTACAGATATATAATCATCAGCACAGTACATATAGAATATTTTCAGGATCTTAAAATTACTAAAAAACAAATTTGGGTGTGGGGTGGTAGGCTGTTCAGGCAATCTGGTCCTGGTCAAACAAGAGCTCTGGAACTCTGGAGACCTGGTGGATGATAATTTTCACCTGTGTGGTTCCTCTTCCAGTCACAGTTCTCCACAGCCTCCCCCCAGCCTCCACCCCCACAGGAGAGGTGTTAGATATTGGCAATTGGTATTTGCAGCACCAAGCCTTCCCAAATGCAAATAAGGTTTCCCGAAGCTCTCAGTCCAAACTAATGGGAAGTACCTGCTGTAGAACCCTGAATCACCCCCAAAACTGTATATGAATCATATCCAGGGAATTAAAGCTGCATGAGAAATACTCCATTGTCTGAGCCTTTTGTTCTAAGAGCTATAACACTTGGGTTAGAGGTCTACTCTTCTGAAACTTGGCCTGAAGCTGCTCTATACTCCTCACTGGCTAGTTGGCCTCTTGTTGGCCCAGCCCAACCCGACTCAGTGCTGGGCATTAGGGAGTATCTGAATGACATGGAAAGCATGGCAGAAGGAGGTGAAGCCAACTGCAGCAGCAGAAGTGGTGGAATAAACTTCTCCTCCCCTTCCATGCTTGCTTCCCTTCGCTGGAACTCTCACACCAGGCTGGGCCAGATAATCTCTGTGGAAAACCTCTGGTACACAGGCCCACATTTGGGGTCAAAAGTTTTGTGGGGAACTTGGTGTCCCTTCACTGGAGTTCTTGCCTAGCTACAAGAGGTGGTCTCTTCAGGTTCCACATCTGAAATGATATGGCCAATCCTTAGTCAAGGAAGCCTCCCCCATCCCAGGACTCTGGGATTTCCTAGAGATTCTCCCCTCCCAAGCACCCCAAGCAGCTGCAGATTTCCATTCATTCTCCTGGGTCTCTGAGCCTCTCTTCCGTCTCTCCCCACATCTGATCCTGCCTCCTCACTTCCCTCCACCTCCCCTCTCCCAACCAGTTCCCTCCTTCCCTCTGTCTCCTATGACTGTTTTGTTTCTCCTACGTATGATTCAAGCATCCTGGCTTTGGCCTTCCTTCTTTTTTAACTTCTTTGGGTCTGTGGGAAATATCACGGGTATTCTGTACCTTATGGATACAAAATTTGTCCTCTCTAAAAGAAATACAGGAATGGAGCAGTGACCTAAGGAAAGACCAACCAAAAACTGGCCATTCCATGGGCAAGCACCACCAATCCCTGAGATTACTTATGTTACTTCATTATGCTTACAAGAGGAGCCTCAGATAATTGTCCTCTGAAAAACTCTACACAGCAACTGACTGAAACACAACAGATGCCTACAGCCAAACATTGGACAAAGGCCAGGGACATTTATGGAAGAGTTGGGGGAAGGATTGAAGACACTGAATGGGAACAGAATCCCAGGGAAGACCAACAGAGTCAACTAACCTGGACCCCTGGGTGATCTCAGAGACTGAGCTACCAATCAAAGAACATACCTAGGCTGGAATGAGGACCCCAGCACATATGAAGCAGATGTGCAGCTCAGCCTTCATGACTATCTTGTCTGGTCTCATTGGGAGAGAAGGTACCTAATCTGACAGAGACTTGATATACCCAGGGTGGAGGATACCCTACCCTCTCAAATGAGGGGGGGGGTAGAGGGAATAACTCTCTGAGGGAGGGACCAGGAAGGGGAACAGCATTTGGGAGGTAAATAAATAAATAAGCAAATTAAATAGCTAAAAACTACTAAAATCTTAGTAGTTCCTTCCTATCTGCTCTGGTCCCTGTCTCTTGTCTTGAACCCTAAGACAGCACTAACAAACAGAAATGGAAGGGATGAAATATTGGATTGCGACTGATTGGTGTTCTTAATATTGTAAAGGCTCAACCAGAGGGTATGATAGATCAGTAAGTATTCCACTCCTTTTTGTGGGTGAATAACTTACAACTCATGCAATTTTAAAATCTACATCCAGTGATGGGCATTTAGAGTTCTATCTTTTGAATCTCAAGAAAATGCTTCTTGCATACATACATTCATCTAACTATTGTTGATGTGATTAATTTGAAGGTATAAACTTGTAATAAAATTGCTTAGAAATGTGGTTACTCCTTTTCCTCAGGCTCTTCTTCATTTTTGTCCCTGATGTTCTTTCAAACAGGAACAATTCTGTGTCAGAGTTTTTGACTGTGGGATGGCAATACCATCCCTCCCTTGATACCTTGTATTTCTGGTGAAGGTGGGCTCTGTAAGTTCCCTCTCCTCACTGTGGGGCACTTCATCTAAGGTCCCTCCCTTTGAGTCCTGAGAGTCTCTCACCTACCAGGCCTCTGGTACACTCTAGAGGGTTTCCCCACCTCCTACCTCCCAAGGTTGCCTGTGACAGACCCAAATTGGAATCCAGCTCAAAGGGAGGCCCCAGGGCCTGACACTATTACTGGGGCCATGGAGTACTCACAAAAATGGGTCTATCATGACTGCCTTCTGAAAGACCCAACAAGCAGCTGAAAGAGTCAGATGTAGATATTTACACCCAACCAATGGACAAAAGCTGCTGACTCCTGTAGTTGAACTAGGGGAAAGCTAGAAGAAGCTGAGGAGGAGGGTGATCCTGTAGGACGACCAGCACTCTCAACTAATCTGGACCCAAGATCTCTCAGATATTGGGCCTCCAACCAGGCAGTATATACCAGCTGATATAGGGCCCCAAACACATATATTGCAGAAGACTCCTAGGTCTGGACTCAAGCAGAGAAGATGCACCTAAAGCTCAAGAGGTTGGAACTCCAGGGTGTGGGGAGTCTGGTAGGGTGGAGGATCAAGGGGTAGCAACATCCTCCTGGAGACAGGACAAGTGGAGTAGTTGTGAGATGTGGTAAAGTCAAAAAGTGGACGAGGGGTGGGATGAAATCTGGATTGTAAAAAGAGATTAAATAAAATAAAAAAATAAATGTAGCCACTCTAATTTTAAATGCTCTGTAAACTTCTAGAACTTTCTAAGCTGCTGTACCCTTTAGAAAAAAAATCACTATTATTGTGTGGATGTTTTCATTACTTGCCATATTTATATACATTTTTTATCTTGATTTTTAAACTAAAGCCATCATAGAAAAAATAAAGTTATCACTCATTGTATATTTATTTGTATTTACTTAAGACATGAGAAAAGTTATCTGTAAATATCTATTAGTTATGTGCATATCATTTTAGAGACATGTTCACAGATGTTCTCACTTACCATTGAACTGTTGCTGAACATTAAAAGTGCTTTATATTTGCTTATGTGTGGTTATGTGTGTGCATTTTATTTTAGTATGGATACATTCCTACCAAGGCCATTGGAGTATGCAAGAATGTTGTGAGCTACCAAATGAAGGTGTTAAGAATCAAACCTGGTTGCTTTGAAATACTAGCAAGAATTGTTAGTTGCTGAGGCAAATCTTTAGCTTAAATTTTTTTTTCATTTTTTATCTGTAGAAATAATAGCTTTACTATGGAATTTTCTCCAAAATTCTGTTTCTTTTCTAATCTTATTCATATGACTAATTTTTGTGTTGTCTATTCATAAAGAAAAAGTTTTTCTTAAGTCAAAAAATAGATATTAAGAAAAAAATTAATTTTATGAAGTTCAATTTGACAAGACAAATATCTGACATTATATTAGTAAGAAACAAGAGATAAAATTTATATGATAAACATAAAGGCTGGAGATGGAAACTGGCCAAGGCTTTGAACATATTTATTTATTAGGATAGAGGGGGTCAAAAGTAGAGTTTCATTTTCTCAGAAATGAGGTAGAATAATTGGGGAGACCTTGTACTGCTGAAAAAAGAAACAAAAAATATCAAACTTCTCTCTGAATTAAAAGATTATAACCAGTTTTTACTCTACACTTACAGATTTGTAGATTTCCTTTGGTGTAGGTGAGGTCTTTGTTCAATAATTCCAGCATAGCTTTTGGCAACTTTACATACTTCATTAACACATCTAATTAGCATTTATGTCAATTATCTGGTTATGAACTAGGATGATCTGAGTTACTAATAACAATTTGTAGGTATCAATGATAGAGTAGCCTTTAACCTCAAACTCACAGGATTAAAAAGTTCATCTATCAGTTTTTTTTGCTCTTTCAAACTAATTTTATAAGACCTGTCTTCTGATGAGAATATCATCAGTGGAATAAAATTCCTGTGCCTTACAGTGGTAAAAATGGTTCTCAGTGCATCTCTGGTGTATTAGTAGAGTTTTCTTGGATACTTAATTAGCTGAGTTCAGTTCTTTCCAATGCACTTTTACTCAAAATAAATTACTAAAAGTAACAGAAAGTCGTTTAAAGAGCCAGCTTCAAGAACTTTCTGAGAAGTTCTTCAAATCACCTTGCTTTGCCAATTTAATATCCCATGAAACTAGTTCTAATATGTGACTTGGCTTCACTCTTTAAGCTTAGAAAAATAATGGTTGCAGAAAATTAAGTTCAATATTTGTTTTTATGTGTGCAATTGTGCTAATTATATAAGTCCTAAAATTGAGTAGAACATATTACTAACAGAGCCTAAAGGCAATCTAATGACAGACAGTCAAAAATATTAGTGGGCAAAATACTTGCATGATTGAAAAACAGTGATAAATGTCTTTTGGGGGTCTGAGTATATCGTTAAGCTCTCCAGTTCCTGAGTCTTGTCAATATGATTATTGCATATCAGACAAGTGTAGCAATAGATCACCATTGCCAAAATAGATATAATTGTCACAATAGCAACATGATTGAAAACACATCAAGAATCATTGTCTTAGTTAGGGTTGCCATTGCTGTGAGAAGGTATCATGACCAAAGCAACTCTTATACACGACAACATTTAGTTGGAGCTAGCTTACTGGTTCAGAGATTCAGTCTGTTCTTATCAAGAAAGAAGCATAACCATGTCCAGGAAGATGTGGGGCTAGTGGATATGTAAGTTCTACATCTTCATCCAAAGACAGACAAGAGAAGACTGACTTCCATGTGGTTATGAGAAGGATCTCATTGCTTACCCCCAAAATGACACACTTCTTGCAACAAGGCCACACCTACTCCAACAAGGCCTCACCTCTTAATAGTGGCACTCCCTGGTCCAAGCCTATTCAAGCCACGACAATCATTAGTGATCCTTAGTGGAAAACAAATTTCTTTAACATAACTAAAACTGGGATAATAAGAATCTGCATGGCATCTGAAAACAGAGTAGTAGTAAAACAAAATTAAATAGGAGTAGAATGTTTTCTTTCTTTAAAAGCAATGGGAAACACTACTTCCCTTCCTATTTCTAAATTAAAGTCATTTCTCAGACATAGCAATGATATTTTTGTGGGAAGGACATAGACGCTTAAAGGATACAGCTATAATAATTACCACAATTGTATTAATTACTACAAGTGGAGGGCTGATTATCTAACGGTGGCTTACTAATTATAAATTGAATGAAGTGAAATGATTCTCCCAAGACTTTGGGAGTTGGGATGTACAGCACAATAATCAAAACTATCATCAGGAATTGATCTTGGATTTGTTCATTGTCATTATAGATGTAGTCTGTGCCACAATAGAGACATTAAATATCAGGAATTGGAAGATGAGTGGGACACAGAGAAATTTTATTAAACCTAACACTTTATCTACTTCTTTGTCTATTTAATCTTGTTATGTTAGGAAAAATGAAATCTATTTTTTCATTTAATGCAGGAAATATACTAAACTAGCAAATGATAATTTACTTCATTAGGCAATAGATAAGAGTAACATGATATTCACTGAGCTAAAAAGTATTATTTCTATAATAAATTTCTTAGTAACATTTGAACCTTTAATTACAAATCTTCAGGATAAACCAGAATTTGCTCAATAACTAGGTCACTTCTTAAAAAAAATAATGAAGTCCAGATAATTTATTTGTTTTTACTGAAGTTGTTTTTATTTATATCATACTTTTTTAACTTCCTTACACTACACACTTGGGTATGTACAACTAATCTTGCAAATTATATCTTTTTCTCTGTTATATTCCCTATTTTATCAATTATAGCTTACTAAATGCACATATCAAGTAATACAATAATTTTGTTGAATTATCATGTTTCTGATTATTGCTATACAACTTACCTTCAATTTTCATTAAAAACTCATTAATTTACAGTTTTTTGTATTATACAATCTTGGTTATGAGATAGTATGTATTTAATGCTGTCAGAAATGCCACTTATGTCTGAAATTCTTCTGATACTTTTGTCCAGCATTCTCTGTTTTCTTTGGGTTTGGGTTCTCAACACACTCTTTTGTCAAAACAGACTGCTGGACATCATAAAATTGCAAAGCTTCTGTAAGGCAAAGGACACTTTCAATAGGACAAAACAACAACCAACATATTGGGAAAAGATCTTTACCAATCCTACATTCAACAGGGGCTAATAGCCAATATATACAAAGAACTCAAGAAGATAGACCCAGACAACCAAATAAACCTATTAAAAATGGGGTACAGAGCTAAACAAAGAATTCTCAACTGAGGAATACTGAATGGCTGAAAAGCACCTAAAGAAATGTCCAACATCCTTAGTCATCAGGGAAATGCAATTCAAAACATCCCTGAAATTCCACCTCATACCAATCAGAATAGCTAAGATCAAAAACTCAGATGATAGCAGATGCTGGTGAGGTTGTGAAGAAAGAGGAATACTCCTTCATTGCTGGTGGGGTTGCAAGTTAGTACAACCAATCTGGAAATCAGTTTGGCAGTTCCTCAGGAAATTGGACATAGTACTACCTAAAGATCCAGCTATACCACTCCTGGGCATATACTCAGAAGATGCTCCAACATGTAATAAGAACACATGCTCCACTATGTTCATAGCAGCCTTATTTATAATAGCCAGATGCTGGAAAGAACCCAGATATCTCTCAACAGAGGAATGCATACAGAAAATGTGGTATGTTTACACAATGGAGTTACTACTCAGCTATTAAAAACAATTAATTTATGAAATTAAATTAAATTAAATTCTTAGGCAAATGGATGTATCTGGAGTATATCATTCTGAGTGAGGTAACCCAATCACAAAGTAACACACATAGTATGCATTTAGTGATAAGTAGATATTATACCAGAAGCTCAGAATAACCAAGATACAATCCACAAACCACATGAAACTCAAGAAGTAAGACCAAAGTGTGGATACTTTGATCCTTCTTAAAAGGGGGAACAAAATACCCATGGAAGTAGTTGCAGAGACAAACTATGGAGCAGAAACTGAAGGAATGTCAATCCAGAGACTACCCCACCTGGAGATCCATCCCATATACAATCACCAAACACAGACACAATTGTGGAAGCCAACAAGTGCTTGCTGACAGGAGCCTGATATAGCTGTCTCCTGAGAAGCTCTGCCAGTGCCTGACTAATACAGAAGTGGATACTCACAGCCATTCATTGGACTGAGCACAGGGTTCCCAATGAAGAAGCTAGAGAAGGGACTCAAGGAACTTAAGGAGTTTGCAGCCCTGTAGGAGGAACAATAATATGAACTAATCAGTATCCCCAGACCTCCCAGGGACTAAACCACCAACCAAAGAATACACATGGTGGGACTCATGGCTCCAGCTGCATATGTAGCAAATGATTGCCTAGTCAGTCACCAATGGGAGGAGAGGCCCTTGGTCCTGTGAAGGCTCTATGCCCCAGTTTTGGGGAATACCAAGAACAGGGAGTGAGAGAGGGTGGGTTGGTGAAGAGGAAGAGAGGAGGGAATTTGAAATGTAAATAAAGAAAATATGTAATAAAAAAGAGCTCAAAAGATCTTGAGTACTACTACTGTGCTGCAGCCCTGCCAGATCAAATTCAAGTGTAAATAATGATATGACACAAGCAAAATAATTAAACCTCAGAGTTTCATTTCTTTCTAAACACTATTACAGAGTTTTAGTGGTTAGATTTATTTTGGATTACAAGAAGCCTTCATAGAGCTCTCCTGGTTCCCTCTGTTCTTTGTTGAGATTAAGTATGTGCATAGATGGAGAATCTCTCCCCATAGTTAGAAAGTTTCTTCTGACGATTTTTTTTCCCTTTGGAAAGTGGGGTTTCATTTCAAACTATTGTTTTCATATATTTCAGAAAAGATATACTTCCTCTATTACATCTGTTATATCTTTCTATGTTATCAGAGAAGTGTTGTGTATCTACACCTATGTGAAACTTGTGTGAGTCCTTCATGTAGCTCTATAAAACTGTGGGAAGCATTCCAAACCTCCACCTTTGACTTTTAAATTTCTAAATTACTGCACATTCAGATTCCACCTTAAGAATTATCTGTTCAAAATCTCTTCCTAGTTCACAATTCTACAGCTTCTGCTCTGTGGCAGGCATTTCAACTCTGAATGCAGAGATACACCTGTCTCTTCAGATTTCAGGGTCATGGTTTACTTTACAAACTGAATTCTTTGATCAGTTAAGAAGAGTCACTGATTTTCAGTTCATCTCGAATTCTAATGTCATGGATATACTGCGAACACTTTCCAGCTTGTATTATTGAGAGAAGGTAAAAGGAGACTCCATTATTTTTAAAGGACTAATAATAGCTATTACTTTGAAAGTAATAATATTGACACTATAATATGATTTAGATGCTATAAAATTTTGTAATTCTGAGAGGCTTCTCTTCATGAAATTAAAATTCTGAATCTTCATCCAAATTATACACATAATTCGATTAAAATACCCCCAGTGAAAGTTAATAGGGATAATTAAAGTAAAATTTAAGATAAATGGTGAGTCAGGCTTGGTAACTGAAAATACTTCATGTACCACCACATCAGCTGTAGTGATTTGATTTGATTTGCAATGAGACAGGATAATCAGAAGTTAATCTATGCTTTCTCCATGTTTGGCTCAAATTCTCTTGCTTAGATTAACTCCTAAACAGAAATCAAATGTCCACTTTGAATTTTCATTATCAACTGTTGTATTGCTATGAATCAGATATGCCTCCCTTTGTATTGGAGTTTGTACAGTTGGAATCAGTTGATGGCATCATTTGTGGAGATGTAGGATGTCCAGCATTGCTAAAGGATATTTATCAGTAGAGGCCTACTTTGAGCAACAAGCCTAAAATCATTTCTCTTTCCCCTTTCTGATTAGGACTAGTGCTTTTAAAATTTAAGCTCTCAGCTTCTTGCTCCAGCTTCCACAGTACCTGCTGCCATGTTATCCCCACAATTATGAACTATGATTCACAGTTTCTGTCTGGAGTTACTACTCTAAACATAAAGAAGTTGATTGAGTTGACTATTCCTTGAGTCTGGTTAGTCTCTTTTTCCTACCCCTCTGTCTCTGTCTGTCTCCATCTGTCTTTCTCTTTCTGTCTTTGTTTCCTCTGTTCCTATCTTTTTCTCTCTCTGTATGTGTGATATTTTTATATAATAAAGTTTAAAATAAATTTATAAAGAACACAGAGAATATGCCAAAATATCTTGCAATGGTTGGTCTCAAAGGCTCAGAAAAGAGTGATAATGGTGGACTTTATTCAGCAATGAATTTGAAAACACTTTATTTTTTTAAAAATTAAATTATTATTTTATTTTTAATTGTGTGTGTGCATTTTATGTTTCATTTTGTGTTGGTATCTTTGACACACAGAAGAGATTACCTGGACTTAGTGCCACTGGAGTTTGTGAGCCACCAGATGAGGGTTCTTGAGAATGAACTCACATCCTGTTCAAAATCTACAAGTGTTCCGAAGCACTGTACACTCTAGCTACTGTATCTATTTAAAAGATATATTAATAATTTTATAAAAAGATAAATAAGTTTGAAATACAATGTATTTACCTTACTTTTCTGATTAATTTAGAAAAACCAATTTACTCTTCTACATATTTATTTCTAGTACTTCGAAATATTTTATATCTACTCAGCCATGATTTAAAAATAAATAAAAGGCAATATTAATATCATTGAAATATCATTTTCTATTTTTTAATCAAGTTCAAAATATTTGAAAATATCAATTTGAAAATTGTTAAAATGAGCGGGCGGTGGTGGCACATGCCTTTAATCTCAGCACTTGGGAGGCAGAAGCAGGTGGATTTCTGAGTTCGAGGCCAGCCTGGTCTACAGAGTGAATTCCAGAACAGCCAAGGGTACACAGAGAAACCCTGTCTCGGAAAAAAACAAAAAACAAAAAAACAAAAAAAAAAGCAAAAAATGAAAACAAAAAAAATTGTTAAAATGCACCTGACAATGTCACAATGATTTCTTGACTAGCACAAATGCTTGTCTTTATCATATATGTAGTCCAAATCTCACAGTAGTTATCTTTTCTTTATTCCTTATAAAAAAGATTATTATGCAAGACCACAGATACTAGAAAAAAACATGTAAATTTATTAAGTTAAAGTACATTCTGAACATTTTACTTAGATTTGATTTTATTTTTTAACCTTTAAAATATGAAAACATAGAAATTAAGCTTTTACATACAGTTATTTAAGTGCACCAATATAATATGTATGCATAGGTCTGGAATATTTAACAAATAGCAAAATATCTTATAAAAACATAAAACTTCAAATTTTATCTAACCCCGAAACCTCATTTTTATATTTCTTTTGCAAAAAGATAATTTACCTGGTAAAAATGAATATAACCCCCATATAGTTATTGTTAAGTATTTTTGTTATTTTTTTTAATTAATTAATTTAAATTTTTGCACTCCATATTTTATCACATACCTTGTCCACCCTCCAACTCTTCCACATTCCATACCTCCTAGTTACTCAACATGGATATTCCCACCCCCAAATCCACCTGACCTCAAAACTCCCTGGGACCTCCAGTTTCTTGAGGGTTAGGTGCATCGTCTCTGAATGAACACAGACCCGGAAGTCCTCTACTGTATGTGTGTTGGGGCCTCACATCAGCTGTTGCATGCTGTCTGTTTGGAGGTCCAGTGTTTGAGAGATCTCGGGGGTCCAGATTAATTGAGACTGCTTGTCCTTCTACATGATTGCCCTTTTCCTCAGCTTCTTTCAGCCTTCCCTAATTCAACAACAGGGGTCAGCTGCTTCTGTCCATTGGTTGGGTGCAAATATCTGCATCTGACTCTTTTAGCTGCTTGTTGGGTTTTCTTGAGTGCGGTCATATTAGGTCCCTTTTTTGTGAGTGTTCCATAGCCTCAGTAATAGTGTCAGGCCTTGGGACCTCCCCATGAGCTGGTTCCCACTTTGGGCCTGTTACTGGACCTTCTTTTCCTCCAGCTCCTCTCAACTCCCATCCCTGTAATTCTATCAGTTATGGGTCAATTATGGGTCAGAGTTGTGACTGTGGGATGGTAATTCTACTTGCTGGAGGTAGGCTCTGTAAGTTCCCTCTCCCTACTGTGTAGCTTTTCATCGAAGGTCCATCCTTTAAGTCCTGAGAGTCTCTCACCTCCCGGGTTTCTGGTGCATTCTGGAGGGTCCCTACAACCTTCTATCTCCAGAGGTTGTCTGTTTCCAATCTTTCTGCTGGCCCTAGGGGCTTCAGTCCTTTTTCTTCACCCAACACCAGATCAGGTTCCAGTCTCCCTCCACTCCCTCCTCCCCTCCACTCCCTCCTACCCTCCTCATCCACTTTCCCACCCAAGTCCCTCCCTGCCGCCCAACATGTGATTGCTTTCTTCTCTCTCCCAAATGGGACTGAGACATTCTCACTTGGGCGCTTCAGCTTGTTGACCTTTTAGAGTTCTGTGGACTGTATCTTGGGTATTCTTTACTTTTATTTTTTTATTTTTTATTTTGTATTTTTGTTATTTTTAACTTAAGTATTCATGTTATTTTTAATTAGACATGTTGATGTTTAGATAAAATATTTTCCTAAACCCAATATCAGTAAAAAAGTAGCCAGTATCATGAAATGATGTCTGCCCATCTTAACATTTATTCTTTCACTCATATTTATCTGTATACTTTTATAATCTTAACTCAAAATGTTTTTTTCAAGCATGTTTGTAGAAACATTTGAACCTAATTACATATCTACTTAATATAAAGTTAGCTTTCATTCTTAATTATGTTTTTTTCTATGAATAAACTTCAATCAAAGTATTTTCCTCTAATTTACAGATTTTATAGCTGTAATTTAGTAATATGTATAATTGTAGATTATCTAAAAAATATCATCACATAAAATTATGAGTATAATGTCACATATATTTAAAGAAATGCTTAGGTATAATAAGATCTTCCCACATACTTATTTATATGTAAATTTAATTGTGTATTTTAAACACTATAAACATTATATCTTTTCACTGTATATAAATGATTCCTATAAAGGCTTTTGTTCTATCATTTGAGCAAAAGTCTCACACTACAAGTCTGGCAGTCTCTGAGCTAAATGGCTGGTGAGAAAATACTGCAAACCAAGGAAGTTAGAAGGCCAATGTTTCCTTCTCTTTTAAATTTCTTTGATATTTTGCTCAGAAAAATTTGTTACACATTTTTTTTAATATACTCATAGTGATTCTAAAAACCAGTACAAGCTATTACAGAATGTAAATATAATCTGTCTAGTATCCAAGGTACTTTCTATTATTTTATATAAGACACTTCTATCTCTTTGTACAAGAGATAGAAGAGAGAATCTCAGGGGCAGAAGATACCATAGAAAATATTGACACAACAGTTAAAGAAAATGCAAAAAGCAAAAAGCTCTTAACCCAAAACATCCAGCAAATCCAGGACACAAGGAGAAGACCAAACCTAAGAATAATAGGTATAGAAGAGAGTGAAAACTCCCAACTTAAATGGCTAATAAATAGCTTTAACAAAATTATAGAAGAAAACTAAAGAAAGAGATGCCCATGAACATACATGAAGCCATACAGAAATCCAAATTGACTGGACCAGAAAAGAAATTCCTCCTGTCACATAATAATCAAAACACAAAATGCATTAAACAAAGAAAGAATTTTAAAATCAGTAAGGAAAAATGGTCAAGTAACATATAAATATAGGCCTATCAGAATTAAACCAGACTTCTCACCAGAGACTATGAAAGCTAGAAGATCATGGGCAGATGTCATACAAACCCTAAGGGAACACAAATGCCAGCCCAGACTACTATACCCAGCAAAACTCTCAATTACCATAGATGGAGAAAACAAGATATTCCATGACAAAAACAAATTTATACAATATCTTTCCACAAATCCAGCCCTACAAAGGATAATAGATGGAAAATGCCAACTTAAGGAGCAAAACTACATCCTAAAAGAAACAAAAAAGTCATTTTTCAATGAACCCACACAAACCTAATTCTACCTCTAACAACAAAAATAACGGGAAGTAACAACCACTTTTTCTTAATATCTTAATATGAAAATATTACCAACATATCCTAATTGATTGAAATCCAAAAATATGAGGAATTAGAAATTTGTTGGCTGTCATCCAGTGGTCTCTCTAATTTGGTAATTGGAGAAATAGGTCCAATATTGTACAATCCTTACACACTTTCTGCTTGTTTGAATATGAGAATGTCTTCCTGTGTACTATATAATGGTCTTGAAATCAGGCTTCTCCTATCTCAGCATCTCTATTAGTAGGATTGTTTATTTGATGTTTTTACACTATACTATGGTTTCAGAACAGCTTACATATTTCAAATATATTTATAGAGCCAAAAGAAATGTAGAAAATTAACTTGGGAGGTGCCTTGTAAGAGAAAAACAAAGAATGAGATTGAATGCTTTGCTTGATGTTTGTAACTATTTTATCAAGTTTGAAGAAGAGGACTTTATAAGTTATTCTTCTGAGATGCATGCTTTTCAAAATCATCACAGCCAATGAACTAGATTCTTATTCTTACCTAATGTCTGTTCCACTTTCCATTGTTCATTGAAAGTGTTGGTGAATGACTTCATGGATAGAGCATCTTAATACACACACCATTCCTTAAATGAATGTAACCTGTTCTCTGTGGATTTAGAATGAAGACAATCACTCTATGAAGACAAGTCAAATAGCTTGGGCCATAGAAGGAAATCTGTATCCAAAAATCGGGCCTACAATTCATTCCTTGTCACAGCAGAATTATTGACACTTAGGTTAGCTACTATGGAGGTAAAATCCTTTGGTGATGTGAAGGTCATTGAAGTATATAACCTTATTACAATGAACTCCAATGTCTAAAAATTGTTCTTATTTTGGGCTTGCACCACAGTAAGAGCCAAGATTTTCAGCTCTAGTAAAAACTAAACAAACAAACAAAAAGACTTTATATATTTACGTTCATTAAAAAAAAACAAGTAGTGATATATTATTTTAAAATACACAGTTAATATATTTAGAGCTATTTAAAATTTATATTGAGAAAAATGTATGTATTATCAGTATTGCTGTAGATAAGCATCTACATAAGGCTGTTCAATTAATTGTTATTTTATGTCAAATACTTTTTATAATACTCATTTTTACTGTTACAATATTTTATAAATTTTAAAGAATGACAAAATAAAAAAAGACAAAAGGTATTGCAGTTATTGAGGAGGGTCTCTGGAAGGATTTGGGGTACAAAAGGGAAACAAGAATGTGATGTAATTTTATTTACTTAAAATATGTTTTTAAATGTTAACAAATTTAGATAAATTGAAATCATTTATCTTTTCTCACCATAATGCAATAAAACTTAAATCATTAAAAAAAAGGCTTCTAGCATAGTCATTTAAGATTTATTCCTTAGTTCTGAGGGTACTAGTCAGTTCATATTGTTGTTTGTCCTAATGGGCTGTAAACCCTTCAGCTCCTTGAGTCCTTTCTCTAGCTCCTTCACTGGGGACCCTGTGATCAGTCCAATGGATGGTTGTGAGTCTCTAATTCTGTATTAGTCGGGCACTGTCGGAGCCTCTCAGAAGACAGCTATATGAGGCTCCTGTCAGCCAGCACTGGCTGACATCCACAATAGTGTCTGGGTTTGATGATTGATTATGGAAAGTATTCCCAGGTGGAGCAGTCTCTGGATTGTCCTTCTTTCAGTCTCTACTCCATAGTTTGTCTCTGCAACTCCTTAGATGGGTATTTTGTTCCCCTTTCTAAGAAGGAACAAAGTATCCACATTTTGGTCTTCCTTCTTCTTGAGTTTTTTGTGGTTTGTGGATTGTATCTTGGGTATTCTGTGCTTCTGGGCTAATATCCACTTATCAGTGAGTACATGCCATGTGTGTTCTTTTGTGATTGGGTTATTTCACTCAGGATGGTATTCTCCAGATCCATCCATTTCCCTAAGAATTTCATAAATTCGTTGTTTTTAATCACTGAGTAGCACTACATTGTGTAGATGTACCACATTTTCTGTATCCATTCCTCTGTTTAGGGACATTTAGGTTGTTTCTAGTTTCTGGCTAGCACCAGAGCTCCCCAGGACTAAATCATCAACAAAAGAGCACACATGGTGAGACTCATGACTCTAGCAGCATATGTATAGTAGAAGATTTCCTAGATGGTCATCAATGGGAGGAGAGGCCCTTGGTTCTGTGAAGGTGTATGACCCAGTGTAGGGGAATGCCAGGGCCAGGAAGTGGGAGGGTGTGGGTTGGTAAGCAGGGGGAGTCGGTAGGAAACAGGGCTTGTTTTTTGTTTTTGTTTTTGTTTCCCAGAGGGGTAACCAGTAGAGGAGATATCATTTGAAATGTAAATAAGGAAAATATCTAATTAAAAAAATGGTTGAGCTTTGGAATCTTTGGTTCAGCATCTTTCCTCTAAAAGATGTTGATATTTGATTGAGCTTGATGTATTTCTCCACTTGTTACATTGACTTGGCCAATTGGAATACTTTACTGGTCTGATTGGTTCAATGATGGAATAAAAGTTGGAAATATATATATATATATAAAAAAGATTTGCTCTTCATTTGTGTTAGGATATGGATTGCTGTAGTGGGAGAGCCAGTTTCTGATGGTGTCATACTGTTGATTATGTTGTGCTTGCATTTTGTCATCTGGTTGTCTCTGGTGTTTGCTGGTCTGGTAGTCCATATATGTTCCTGGTTGGAGCAGGATTCCCAGGATACAGGCAGAGTCATGTGTCCTGTGTTAGAGCAGGCCTCCTGGGAGGCAAGCAGAGATGTGAGCTAGAAAGTGGTTTGAGATTGCATGTGGCAGTATGGGTTGGAAGGAAGGTGGAGCTGTGATAGGGTGGGGAAATGCTCATGGCTGCTGGGCTTGCTGGAGTCCCAGCAGGTGGGGGTATTCATATGTGGGAGTCCCACCTGTGGGTCCTGTGTTGGGACAGGCCTCCTGGGAGTCAGTCAGAGCTGTGGAGTTCTGTGGCCCTCACATAAATTTTATAGCTGGCTTGTGTACATTTCTGATGAAAAACTATTCCATTTTATGCATATACTACATTTTCATTATCCATTCTTCAGTTGGCAGACATCTAGTTGGTTTCTAATTTTTTGCTATTGTACATTGAGCACGAATAGATATTGATGACCAAGTATCTCTGTAATAATATATGAAATTCTGTTTGTATATGCCCAAGAACACTATTTTATGAAAGATTGAATTTTAGTTTTTTTGAGAAACATACACACTTTTTTCTTTAGTAGATACACCATATTGTGCTCTCACAAGCAGTGAACTAGTATTCTGCTTTCCCTGCATCTATACCAGTATAATCTGTCTTGGGTTCTTTTGTTTTTGTTTTTCATTTTTTAATTGATTTTACAACTGTGACTTAGATAAAATCAAATCACAAGATAGTTTTTATTTGATTTAACTTGATGGCTGCAGATGTTGAGAAATTTTAAAACTCTTTCTTAACCATCTGTGTTTTATCATTTGACAACACTTTGTTAAGTTTAATATGAGATTTTAAAAATGAATTATTTTCTCTATGTTCAGTTTTTATTTTTAGTTCTTTAAATATTATAGACACTAACCCTGTTAAAATATATAATTAGTAGCATATTTTCTTATGCTCTAGTCTGCTGCTTTGTTCAAATTATTTTGTCCTTTGCTTTACAAGGATATTTTAGCATTAAGATGACTCATTTATTAATTGTTGCTTTTAATGTGTGTGCCATCAATGTCTTGTTCAGAAGTTCCTTTCCTGTGACATTAAGATTTTGAAAAATAAAATTCTTAATTTTTCTTCAATTAGATTCATGATATATGGTATATGGTCCTTGATCCATTTGGAGTTGACCATTTTTGCTGAGTGGTAAATATGCATTTGTTTTCATTCTTCTACATGTAACTCTCCAGTTTGTCCAGCACTTCTTAGCAGCCCTATTTTCAGCAAGCACCACATTCAATAAACATATCAAGGTGGATATTATTAATATGTTTTTAAATAATTTAAGTTGTTTATTATTGTAATTCTGCTTGTTGTGATTCAATGTACATTATGATACATGTGTCCAATTATATTTACCTGTATATTTAAGAAGCTTCCTTTTCATTCAATGTTTACTTCATATGATATTTTGTTGTATGAACTACTTAAAATGGACACTAGTTGATATTATAAACATGTATAATGATTTCACATAATCAAAAAAAGTTGTACTAGGTCTATGATATCTAGGAGCAAAGATACTAGAAATATTTGAATTATCACGTATAAATCATTGCATGCAAATGCAAGATATTTCCAATTAAAGGTAGGTAAATAGATACAAACATGAAGCAGACACAATTTCATTAAAGGTAATTCACTTTTTAGAAAAATGGTAAGTAATTGCAAGAGATGGCGAAACCAGGAGAACCCTTACCAACCTTGTTCAGATGTTTCAGTATATATGTAAAATGTTGTAAACATTAAAATGAAAAGGCTATGGAGTTGAAACAGGAATAATTTCATACAAGAGTCATATTGTGTGGGAGATATTGATCAGTAGCTGAAGAACAAACCACATGAAGGGGAATTTTCAATGTAATAGTCAATGAATTCCTTTGCATGAAAATGTAATCACTGTGAAGATAACTAAATGAGGAATATGAAGTATTTTAAAACTAGTTCAAGATGACAATATAGTGGTTGATAAAGAGAAAGTAGCTAACTATGTACACAATCATTTTAAATTAAAATATATTTAAAAGGCAGAAAGGTAGTTTATGGAGATGCAATGCTTATATGACAGAAGAGCAGTCATGCAGACTGCAGAGTTTTGAGATAGGCTACAGGGAAATCAGTGTCACCAAGGCAGGAGACAAACTAATATATAGGTAGAACATACTGAGTTTGATTTTAAAACTTAGCATTTTTAACATGCTGATCTTATAGAAGCTCAAACTGTTCTGTACCTCTTAGCAATTGAATAATGACATAGATTAGGACAAATGCTAACCATTTGTGACAGCTAGATAATGTATCCAGAGAGGAATTTGTGATTTACTCGAGTCTGAAATTCAAGGGCTCTGAAATTTGACCCATCTTCTGTTTGAGCTAGGAAACAACCCACAATTATGTCTTCAGAAAAAAAGTAGTCCTTATCTATTCACAGGTCTTGGGTCCCTCTTTCCTCTCTTTCATATTTGTTTTTTTTTTCTACCCATGTTTACTCGTATGCTTAAAAGATAGGTGTTTACAGCCTAACCGCAGAGAATCTTGCTGATCTGCCTACATACTTTCCCCTGTTCTCATACATGTGACCTATCTTTTGTTATCTTCTTCCACCAGGACAATTTAAGTTAGCGGTTTCAGATAACTCACCATTGGAGTTAATGTTCAACTTTTTGAAGCAAATGAAGTCAAGACATGACAGATAATATTAAAGACAGGCTGTTAGGTCTTTGTGTTTGATTTTTTAAAATATATATAAGTATAAATATTTGATATTATACTTACATCATTTCTCCCTTCCATTTCCTCACTCTAAATCACATACACCCCTCCTTGATCTCTCATGTTCATGACCTTTTTTCCATTAATTGTTTCATATATATGCATGTACATGCATAAACAAACCTAATCATCTGCATTATGTTACCATTTTGTATGTTTTCAGGGCTAACTATTTGATATTAGATAACCAATTTTTATGCTCTGTCTTGGTGCTATTTCTCCTGCTTTGGGCATTCCTTTGTTGATTATATTAGGACTTTGTTTAGGGCTGGCTTCTTATAGACATTCATCTGTTTACATTGGCATCATCTCTACAAATATGTTCAATGTTTTATTGTACATGTCCTATTAGGAGAATCCTCAGGAATTTATCAGGAATCATCAGGAAGTGGCTGATAAGATGGAAGGGATTTCAACTAAGGTGAATGATCAGGTTGAGGAAACAGAAGTTTCTTATTACTACCATCTTCTTACTTCTGGTCAACAGAAAGATTTATTTCCTACAAGTGTTTAGTAGGAGATAGCCACTATACATGTGTCATTGATTTTTCAACAACTCACATTTAGTGTTTTCTAGTAGTATTACAGATTATATATCATTGCATACGGAAAGAACCTCCGGCTATAGACAACTCTAATAAAAAATGTATCTGGATAGGCTTTCTGGAGGAATCGCCAAGGGACATGACAGTTCTGCACATGATGCTAATGACTACATAAAATGTTAACATTTGTCCTACTAGGGGTTTAAAGGTGATAAATTCTTTCATACTTATTTCATTTTAACTGCTAGTCAATTTCCTTATGTTTAATTATAAATGGATGAAAACATAATGGCTCTTAAGAGAAAAAAGTCTGATGACAGTTACAAATGTGTATGACATATCAAAAGCATGGAAGAACATTTGAAAATACCTTAACATCTTTTAAGGAATAGAAGGGTATTCTATAAAATTCTGTAATGTTTCATGGCTTCCATGTTCATTGTGAAAAGACAAAAACAAAGTTGTTTTCAGAAACACAAAAAAAAGTTTGATTCGGAGACTATCCTGAGTTTGAGCACCAACTCCTTATAGTGCTCAGCAGCTAGTTGTCACTGTTTAAGTAGGAGAGAACTGACTCTTTATCATTTTGATATATTATTCAGTAAGGTCATTGAGAATTGAGAAATGAACTTGGAAAAAGTATGTATTTACTATATACCTTGTAAACATATAAATAGATGAGTATTTCTGAACTATCTATATAACTTGAAGGTTGATTAATTGAAGATAGAAGATTAAGCCAAAAATCATTTAAAAATTATATTTTTGACAGCGAGTGGTGTGCCCCAATTTTCCTAACATGAAGAAAGGTTTTATGTAATTTCTATCTAATGTGGATGGCTCATTTTAAGGTAAGCATTTAAATTAGTAAATATAAGGATATGTATATAATCTCTAATGCAAAGCCCTATTACACTTATTTGTTTCTACTTTGCAAGTGAATTTAGATAATTCAAAGTGGATTTACTCTCATGATCCTAGATATGTGATATTCTGGGAAATGAATAAATATTTAAAATTTTATATCTTCTGCAAAACTATGTAATACTTTTATGTCTTGTTTTGATCATTCTTTCAAATATTTTTTCCTGAAATCATCATACTGACTACTACTTTCAGTTACAAAATATTATGATAACAATTGATTCATCTATGGTACAAACTGTGTATCTAAGGCTCACAGTGTATTGTCAAAGATGGAAGAACGATGGCAAGGGGCACAGGGAACGTTGTATCTGCTAGATAATATCTTCAAAACTTGATAGGAAAGCTACACCAATTAAAGCTTGACCATATGGTGTTCAAACAAGACCTCATAATGAAAACACTAGTTGATATATCCATGTAGATGTCAGAAATCCCACAAGTTTCCAGACATAGATGAAAAGATCCAGGTAATAAATAGCTACTGAGAGTATTACTGAAAATACAGAAATACTGAAAGAGTTGGCTACTTGATTGGTTATCTGATCCCAAGTGATCAGCCCAAGTTTTAATCATGGTTTTATTGCTATGAAGATACACCAATACCATGAAATCTCTTATAAAGAAAATAATTCATGAGGGCTGGCTTATAGTTCAGAGGTTTATTCCATTGTCCTTATGGCAGGTAGCATGATAGACCTAGTTCTGGACAGGGAACTGTGAGTTCTACAGACAAGCATCAGGAAGAGAGACAAAGATAGACTCTGCTCCTGACCTGAGCATCTGAAATCTTACATCCCACTTCCTGTGATATACTTCCTCAATAATTTCAAATAGGGCAACTTTCTATGAAAATATTGGGGCCATTTTCATTAAATCACCACAGCCCTATGGGGTTGCAACCACTTTTAGTTCCTTCAGTCCTCCCCCTAACTCCTCCATTGGGGTCCCCAATTCTCAGTCCAATGGTTGACAGTAAGCATGCACATCTGTATTGGTAATGATCTGGCAGAGACTCTCAGGAGAAAATTATATCAGGCTAACAGAAATTCCTAGATAGCAGAAAAGCAAGAGGCCCCCAGGACCCAACAGGGATAACTTTAGCTAAAATATCCCAAGAAGGGGAGAGAGAACCTGTAAAGACCATATGGAGAGGTTAGACACAACTCCTGATTGATGGATGGGGCCACCCACCCTTCTCAAAAGTTTCAATCCAGAATTGTCTCTGTCTAAAGAAAATACAGGGACAAAGAGTGAAGAAGAGACTAAAGAAAATGCCATCTTTCACAAATTTTAATCATAGTTCTTTGAAGTTCCCATTGTGATTGTTTACATTTCATTTATTATTTAAAATTACTGTACTTGATGAACCAAATAGCAGAAAATAATGCCTTTAATATATAATCCCTGATTTGTACAAGCTGTACTCTAGCAGCTCACATTGCTCCCCACTCCATAATGTTGAATATTATTGTTAAAGTGTATGATCTTGCAATATCTTCTGCTCTTGAAAGATAATATATCATAGGGCTAACTTGTATTTCTACTTTTGTACTTCAACTTGCTCACTGTGCTTCCAGGATGACTAGAACACCTGTATGACATATATATTAAAAAAAGACTTATGCAGAGTACATGTAATCTTTGGACTTTTGACTTTATAAATCCTAGGCTAAAGTAGCTATGTGCTACATCTTTGAAGAGCTTATCAGTTGCAGTCCTGATGTCATGAATATCTGATACTAATATTTAATAAAGCTTCCTTTTCTTAAATTTATTCATTTATGGTAATGGTGAATCTCAGAGCAATCGCAGACCCATAACACTGCATGCTAATTCTCACAACCATATTATACCTCATTCTGGCTTTATGACTACTTTGGCTTTTTAGACATTTTTTTTTTATTATTTTTTATTTTTTATTTATTTATTTTTTTTATTTTTTATTTTTTTATTTTTTTGAGACAGGGTTTCTCTGTATAGCCCTGGCTGTCCTGGGACTCACTCTGTAGACCAGGCTGGCCTCGAACTCAGAAATCCACCTGCCTCTGCCTCCCAAGTGCTGGGATTAAAGGCGTGCGCCACCACCGCCCGGCAGACATTTTTTTTAAATCTATCTTTCAGCATATGACTACTTTTTGGCAATATATTGCAGAAGACAATAGAAACTATGGAAGACAGACTTTCCGTATGATTTTCTTCATTCAGTCTAGGGATTGAGCATGATTAAATATGATACATGTTAGTGTCAGGAACTTTACATATGTCTAGTGTTCTTTCAGTTTTAACTTAGGCATTGTTTAAGTGCTTCTCAAAAAGACTTCATCCTGTAGCTCAATTTTTTGTATATTTTAAATGATTTATTCATGTTGTTTTGATTATGTTATTTATGTTATGTTAAGTTGGCTGCATGTATGACTGTGTACCATGTGCATGCACTGAACAGAGGTCAGAGAGAGTATCAAATTCTCTGGAACTGAAGCTACAGACAGTTGTGAGTTACTATGTAAGTACAGGGAATTAAACCTAGGTCCTTTGGAAAAACAGTCCATTTTTGTAAGCATTGGTTCATCTTTCCTGTCCCTCCTGTACTTCTTACTACTGTAAAAACTATTATGTCAGAACCAAGTTGGTGATGTGGAACACAGTGAGTCAACATAAAAACTTAGCCTTCCTTTTTTATTAATTTTGAGATATAATATAATTGTAGCTCTTCCTCACCTTTTCTTCTTCCAAGCCCTTCCATATGCCTTTCTGTATTCATCTTCAAAATCATGGCCTCTTTTTCTTAGCAATTGTTATTACATGCATGTATATATATATATACATATATATATACATGTCACAAATATGACATTTTCAGTGTTGATATATTGCTTGAATGTATGTTTTCTGGACTACCTATTTGACAATATACAACCAATTAGTGTACTCTTCCTTATGGAAGACTACCTCTTCTGCCTCCACACTCTTTTCTTCCATTGCCTATAGTTCTTTGTATAGGATTATATAAAATGTGACCAGCATATTTTACATACTTAATTTACATATTATTCTTGACATTTGACATAAAGAAAAAACAACAAATTACAAAATTCAAATTTCCAATTAGAATGGCTAACATCAAAACCTCAGGCAACAGCACATGTTGGCAAGGATGTGGAGAAAGAGAAATACTACTACATTGCTGATGGGTTTGCAAACTGGTACAACCACTCCGGAAATCAATTTAGAGATTCCTCAGAAAATTAGTGGGCAGGGGGAGAGGGGAGGCAACAGGGGATTGTTTTAATTTTGGGTTTTTTATTTTAATTATTTTATTTTATTTTTTATTTTTTATTTTGGAGGGGAATCTGAGAAAGGAGATATTGTAAATAAAGAAAACATCTAATAAAAAATAAATAAATAAATAAAAGAAAAGAAAATTGAAAATAGACATACCTGAAGACCCAGCAATACCAATCTTGAGAATATACCCAAAAGATGCCCCAGCAATCCACAGTGGCACATGTTCCCCTATGTTCATAGCATCCTTGTTTGTGATAGCCAGAAGCTGGAAACAACCCAGATGTCTCACTACAGAAGAATGAATACAGAAAATATGGTTCATTTACACAATGGAATACTACTCAGCTATTGAGAAAGAAGACATCCTGAGTTTTGCAGGCAAATGGATGGAACTAGAAAATATCCTTGAGCGAGGTAACTTGGACACAAAAGAACATACATAGTATGTACTCACTAATAATTGAATATTAGCCAAAATAAAAAGGTACAGAATACCCAAGATATTGAGTTCCACAGAACTCAAAAAGATTACAATTTCAACCAAGCTGAAGGACCCAAGTGAGGATGCCTCAGTCCCACTTGGAGGGAGAGAATGCAACTACAAGGAGGGAGGGAAAGGGGATGGGGGAAGAGGGAAACATGACCTGGTATTGGGTGGTGGAAAGGAACTGAAGCCCTGAGTGTCAACAGAAAGAATGGAAACAGGCAACTTTGGGAGGTAGGAAGTTGGGGGGGGACCCTCCAGAATGTACCAGAGACCTGGGAGGTAAGAGACTCTCAGGACTCAATGGGAGGGAACTTAGATGAAATGCCTGATAGTAGGGAGAGGGAACTTGTAGAGCCCACCTCCAGAAGGAAGACAGGACATCAAGGGAGGGACGGGGTTGCAATTCCACAGTCACAACTCTGATGCATAATTGTTCCTGTCTGAAAGAATTACAGGGATGGAAATGCAGGGAATCCTGAGGAAAAGAGTGTCAAGCAACAAGCCCAAAGTGGAATCCAGCTCAAGAAGAGGTCCCAGAACCTGACACTATTACTGAGGCTATGGAGCACTCACAAAAAGGGACCTATTATGACCACACTCTAGAAGACCCAACAAGCAACTGAAAGAGTCAGATTTAGATATTTGAACCCAACCAATGAACAGAAACTGCTGAACCTTTGGAATGAATTAGGGGAAAACTGGAAGAAGCAGAGGAGGAAGGCAAACCTGTAGGAGGACAAGCAGTCTCAATTAACCTGGACCCCTGATATTTCTCAGATACTGTACCATCAACCAGGCAGTATACACTAGCTGATATGAGACAATCAACCATATACAGCAGAGGACTTCTGGGTCTGGGTTTAGTCTGAGAAGATACATTTAACCCTCAAGTGACTGGAGACCCCAGGGAGTTTAGAGGCCTGGTGGGGTAGGGGGTGGGAACATCCTTGTGGAGACAGGGGGGAAGGGAGGAGGTATGGAATGTGGAACAGTTGGAGGGTGGACTTGGAGTGGAATAAAATCTGGAGGTTTAAATAAATAAATAAATATTTTTTAAAAAATTTACAAATTATAAATATATTTAGTATAAGAGACCCGAGGTTTTAAATTGGCACTATGAGTTGTCTTTGAGTAGCATAATATTTAAGAGGTAAACTAACTTCACGTTGAATTTCAGAGAACTAGCACTGTATTATGATTTCTATTTTACTAAATATGGTACCTCATCTCCATGAAATGGAGTAAGTAGGAAACATTAGTAAAACTTACAAGCAATTTGATATAAGGGATTTATAAATAATAAAATTAATTTTAAAATCTTCTTAAAGAGGAAGAGAAATAGAGAAAGAATGAGATAAAAGACAAAATAATGTATTAAAGTTTCATGAAATAATAATTATATTTCAGACTACAGGGAAAATATGATTATAAGGAAGATTTGAATTGACAACTCATTTTTTCCATAAATAGGTGATGAGTACATGAATATTTAGAAAAGTGTTGTTTAACACTTGGAAGAATTGCCTTTTTAAAACTCATCTTTAACATATGCTGAACGAAGGAAAAACCATGAAGATGATTTTTTTTTAGCTACACTTCTATATGAAAACTTGCTTGCAAGTAGACTTTCCAGAAGGGAATCTGTGAAATACAACTGTGAACACCACCACATTGGCATGCTTAAAGGTAACTGCCATCTTCCTAGTGTGACAAGCTGTTTTCCTTTGCACATTGCAAAGAATGTTGGAAAAGGAAAAGTATCATAGCACTGGTATAATTTTATCCATGGTTCATGTGCATCAATTTATAATCATATAAAGTTTATATTTAAGTAAAACCATGTATTCTGTTTACTAGTCACCATCTGTAGAAAAAAATTTAAGGCCATGGGGAAGAGTATTTGTGCTTAATATTTTTAAAAGGGTGATTTAAGCATGTAAAAACAATTAATGAAAAAAAAAAAGGCCATGGATTTGAAAGATAGAAAGAAGGGTTATATGGGAGAGTTTGTAGGGAAGAAAAGGAAAAAGAAAATATGCTAATTATAGTATATTCTCAAAAATTATATAATTCATATCTAATTGAAAGTATTACACCAAATGAGTAAAGACACTCACACACACACACACACAAACAAACACACACACACACACACACAGAGAGAGAGAGAGAGAGAGAGAGAAAGAGAGAGAGAGAGAGAGAGAGAAAGAGAGAGAGGAAGAGAGAGGGAGAGAAAGAAAGAGAGAGGTAAGAGATCTGTGTGTATGTGTGTGTCTGTGTGAATCTGTGTATAACATTTTCCTTTACCTATACTGATAATGACTTAATGTAAAATACACTGATAAAAAAAAACTGCTGTCTTAGAAAGCAGCAACTTGAATATTTTATTAAATTCAATAAATTTATACATTGATATGTTTCTAATATTATACTACCTTAAAATTTTAGGTGATTTTGAGAATAGAAAAATATTATTTTGTACATGCTACTTTTTATTGAGAAGGTATGAAAACAATATCATATTATTTCTAAAATTATTTATTAGGAATAGGACTGAGAAGAAAGCAAATAAAGAGATACCTACTTTTTGTAATTTCTTTTTATTTTATTCATATTACATGCCAATCACAGACCCCCTTCATTCATCTGCTCCCATTCTGTCCTTAGAAGTCTCTTCTCCAATTACCCTCTCTCCTTCTCATGAGAGAAGGGGAAGACCTCATTTGGTACACCCCACCTTCAGACATCTAGTCCCAGTGGAACTAAGCATCTCCTCTCCAGGAGTGAAGAGGCACTCCAGGTATGTGAAGAGGATCTAATGTCAAGCAACAGAGTCAGAGACATCCCACTCCAATTGTCAGGGATCCCACAAGAAGACCAAGCTGTACATGTGTGACAAATGTTCAGGATGCCTAGGTTCAGCCTCTGCATACACTTTGGTTGGGGTTTCAGCCTCTGTGAGCACCAATGAACAGGCTAGTTGACTCTGCAAGTCTTCTTGTGCTATCCTTGACCCAGCTGTCTTGCTCAATTATATCCCCCCACTCATCTACAAGACTCCTGAGCTCCAACTGATGTTTGGCTATGGGTCTCTGGATCTGTTTTCAGCCACTGCTGAATAAAGCCTCCAGGAGACCAGTATGCTAGCTCTCTGTCTGAAAACATAGCAGAGTATCATTATTAGTGGCAGTTTTTGGTTCTCCCTCATTGGATGGGTCTCAAGTTAGGTCAGTCATTGTTTGGCTATATCCTCAGTCTCTGCTCCATCTTTATCCCTGCTCATCTTGCAGGCAGGCCAAATTTTGAATTGAAGGTTTTGTGAGTGGGTTGATGACCTCCTCATTTCTCTGGAATTCCTGCCTAGGTACAGAAGATGGCCAGTTCAGTCTCTATATCTTCATCTCATAGGAATCTCACTTAGGGTCATCCCACTAGATTCATAGTAGCTTCTCCCATCCAAGGTCTCCACTTAGTCTCAGAGATATATGTCTGCCCCACTGATTTTCTTTGTTACCGATTTTCACCTCTAGCTTTTTCCCTCCCTTCTCATCCCATACATGATCTTCATCCCCATAGTGCCCCTCATCCTCTCTCCTACCTAGTGCCCTCTCTCAACCACTAATGACTATTTGTTTCCCCTTCTGAAAGAGATTCACACATGCTCTCTTGGGCCCTCATTATTACCCAGTTTCTTTGGATTGCAGCATGATCATCATGGACTTCGATGTTAATATCCATTTATAAGTGAGTACATACTATACCTGGGTTTCTGGCTCTGGCTCATCACTCAGGATGTATTCTCAAGTTCCGTACATTTGGCTGCAAAAATTCATGATGTCTCTGCTTTTAATAGTTGAATAGTACTCCATTGTCTAGATATACCACATTACCTTTATTCATTCTTCAATTTAAGTTGTTTTTAGTTTCTGGCTATTATGAATAAAACTGCTATAAATATAATTGAGTAAATGTCTGTGTAGTATAGTGGAGCACTTTTTTATGTATATACTTAGAGTGATATATCTGGATCTCCAGATATACCAATTTTCAGAAAAAGTACCAAATAGATTTTCAAAGTGGTTGTACCGTTGGACACTTCCACCAGCATTGGAGGAGTGTTACCCTTGTCCTACATCCTCACCAGTATGTGCTGTCACTTGAAGTTTTTACTGTACCCTTCTGAAAGGTATAAGGTAGAATCTCAGAATCATTTTGATTTGCATTTTCTTAATGACTAAGTATGTTGAACATTTCTTTACGTGCTTCTCAGCCTTTTGAGATTCCCTCTGTCAAATATTCTATTTAGCTCTGTACCTCATTTTTAAATGGGATGTTTGGGGTTTTGATGTCTAATTTCTTGAGTTCTTTACAAATTTTAGATATTAGTCATCTCTCTTTTGTAGGGTTAGTGGAGATCATTTTCCATTCTGTAATATGATGATTTGTCCTAAAATTTTGCTAACAACTATTATTTAACACAATATAATAAATAAAAAATTATAGCCTGAAGAAGTCTCATGAAATTATGCATATATTAAAATAAAATTACATTATAAACTTTTAGTTAAGATTTCACTCTAGTTCAGACTGGAACTCATGATGTTGCTAGATTGGACTCAAAATTACTTCAGTTCCCCTGTGTCTTCTTTGTCTTCCTCTTTAGGACTTTAGTTCTAGTAAACATAGATACACATGCACACAGACACATACACATGCACACACACACACACACACACACACACACACAAATACACACACACACGGCACACATACACAAAATGCAAATTAATATTAGGATTGATTTTTTTTATTTAACTAAGTGACTATTTTTAAATTGGTGACATCCCATGATGAAAATCTTTGGGATAATCTGATAGTATACTCAATGATTTTACAGATAAATATATAAGAAGTTTCAGCCAAGAATATTATGAATATTATGACAATTCCAATAATAATAAGTGAACACACAGTATCAAACCCAAGACTTGGACTGCAGGACCATAAATGAGGGCAACAAATAGCCTTTGCAATAGCCTGTGTTCTTTGAGGCTTCCTATAGGACCACTTTAGCCAATAATTTGATTAGATGTAACCTATTGCTAACACTAGAAGCATAATTTAGTGGTGAGAAGTGTTGAGCTGTTGCTCTATGTCCTGTCCTCCCCCTCTGGCAAGAAAGACACTACCAGGAACTCTTCCTTTTAGCAGTTTATTTCAGGAACCTTTTAACAATGTTTCTCCCTCCTGCTTCTCCCTCCTGCTCCTCCTGCCTGCTTCTCCTACTTCTGGCTTCTCCGCTTCCTGCCCACCCTTGGCCATTGAGTACTCCCAAGCTTAGCTAATCCCAATGGGCAAAAGTAAATAGGTCACCAGATGCAGAAGCAACCAATGGCAGCAAGCTTAGCCAAATGAGGGCTTTGTTTACAAGGCCGCTTGCTCTCAGGGCTCGGCTCTCCACAGCTCTATACTCCACATTTTTTAACGATTTCAGTTAGAACACTTTTATTAGGGTCTATATTTTGGGAAGCTTCTACTCTGTTAGGTTTTCATATAAGCACTCAAATGTTCCCTAGTTTTAGCTGCTTCTACCTGTACATCCCCTCTCTCATCCCCTCTCTTTTCACATATATTCCTCCAATTCCTATGCCTACACTTATCTATTCTAATCTCTCTATTCAATTTCCCTTTCCTAAGTCTAACCAGCTCTGCCTTTACTATCTACCTAACCTCTGTGGTAGGAGAAATTCTAGGTTGCTTTTGATTATGTAACAGCTTACATCCACAAATAAAGAACTTAATATCATATTTAGCATTTTTTCTGACTTACCTCACTCAGGATGATTTTTTTTCTAGTTCTATTCATTTGCATGTGGATTTCATGATTCCTTTTTTTTTTCCTGTCTTTTTTCCTTTGTGACAGAATAGCATTCCTCTGTTTTTAGAATACCAGATACAGACACGTACTCCTTAAATAACTAATATAGTGACCTAACGTTCATTCACTTTATTCTGCATCTTTTTTTTCATCTTCAGGGCTAGAGATAATGCCAAAAATAAAATTACTATTAAAACCAGTGCAATAGTTGTAGAAATTGTACAGATTTAACTAATTGCTTTGTGGTTGGATTTCAGTATCTCTGTACTAGTGGGTACTCAACCTGGTATTCTCAAGCAAACCTGTGTCTACAGAAGTGAGATATCTTAGAGGAGAAGAACTTTCTGTTATTTTTCTAAATGGATATACTTATCTTTATACAATGAAAGAATTATACCTCACTAAATAAGCTTTTATGTCAGTGACTGGTATTTACAATAGAGACAGCCAGCCAAAGTGCAGAAAAAACTAACTGGATTGCTGATCCCCCAATTGATTATCTAATCTCCACCCAAGATTCAGGGAACACCACCAAGGACAGGATGGAAAGTCTCTGAGAGCCAGAAGTCTGGAGGAACTGCTGCAAATCAGTGTCTTTTGGACATAGTAGAATTGTTTCAATAAAGAACTCAAAACAACTGAGGTGGCCTGAGCAATATTCACAAAAAATTAAGCCTGAGAGCATCATAACATGATTTAGAATTCCCCAACAAGCTGAGGAGCTATTTATTAGCAGTTAATGTTGCTGGAGACAAGAGAATGTGATTCTACCATGTTTGCGACCTCTTAGCAGATGACGATGCCCCACTGAATGGTTTTAATTAGACCCACTGAGTTAAAAATACAAGTTTGAAGTTGGTTAGGAGTAGGAGATTCCAGAAAAAGTTAGAACTGGGTAGGTGTGAATATGAATACATTATATTCATATATGAAAATTCAAAGCACAAAACAAAATAACAGAAATATCTAAACATTTGTCACATAATCTCTAGCTCTACTTTAAAGACATAAAAAGTATTATTAGATAGTATGAAGACTTAGTGATGTCTCACACTTTTGTGATTTGAGCATATCAACTCCGAGATTCCACAATGTCTCCTGACAATTCTCTGTACAAGTGCCAAGAATTTCCCACTCCCAACACTTTCCTAAACCGAGTCTCCTTACTTTCTTCTTGTTTGAAAAGTGGTTGAAATTTTTAGTAAGTTAAGATGATTATTGTACAATAAACTAGTCTATCATACTGGTCTGCTGGGATTCCAGAAAAATCAATTTATATGCTCTGAAAACTTGTATTGAATCCAGGAGGAATGCTTACTAGAGGCAAGAACATGGATTTGAGTGTAGTGACAGTTTATATCTATAGTACTAATCAGAAGTTAAACCCTTCCAACATTTCCTACCTCTCCAAAATTGTGATTATTAAAATTATTTTTTCTAACATTTATATTTATAGGTAACTTTTTTTAATTTTACCATAGTCATTCAGTAGAATGTTAATTAACACTAAAGCTTCTTAAATCAAAGGAAATAATGTTCACCTTTGTATAATTCAAGCAGTAGTAGGTTCTGTTATTAATGCATGTTTAAAGATATTATGAAGATAACTAATTTAAAAAATATTCATTCAGAGGAGTGGACCAACTAGGAAAGTTATGCAATCTAGTAATAGATTTCACTTTTATGTCCATAAGAACTATCTCAAAATTTTGACAGCATGTCATAGATATCTTAAGTTTTAATTAAATGGATTACATTGTTTTTAATCAAAAATAATTTATTGACATATTAAAACACAATTTATATGTCTTCTTTAATTGAGTAATAAAAGATTAAAGAACATAAGCCAACCACAATACTTCAAGTAGGACACATTTGCTTTAAACTTTATTGCATTGTAATCTTCATATTTCTGGCATTCCATCATTGCTTATTTGAAAATTATAACCTCAGAAAAAGTCAGTTCTCACTGAAAGTTTTAGCTTTATGGCCCCATGCAACTAGTTAACATATTGATCACTGTTGGATAGCAAACTTAAACATGTCCCAGAAAATTATGTATAAATATCACAAGTAACTAGAGTATTCATCTGTTCCTAGTTAGAGTGTCTAATCCCATTATAGAGAGATTTTCCACAAGGTAATTGCCTCTAGAAAAGTCAGTCAATTCTCTTTCAACTATCCTAAATAAAAACTTTGTACAAGGAAGATCATAGGCTTTCAAGAGGAAAAGGAATGTAGCATGAGAATGAAAAATGAATCACAAATGTATGGAAAGGACTATGAGGAAGTTCTCATTTCTAAAGTTTTAGAGCAGGCGTTGTCTTTCCTACCTGTAATAGATTAAATGAATGTGAATATTGCATGTGTTTTCCATTAAATAAGAGGAAGGAACATTTATTTCTATTCATGCTATGAATTAAATATATAATGGAAAAAAGATGAAAAGACATACTATAGTAATATTATTTTTGTTGTTGTTGTCTTATAAAATAACTAGAAAATATCATCCTGAGTGAGGTAACCCAATCACAAAAGAACACACATGGTATGTACGTACTGATAAGTGGATATTAGCCCAGAAGCTCGGAATACCCAAGATACAATTTACAGACCAAAAGAAACTCAAGAAAAACGAAGACCACAGAGTGGATACTTCAGTCCTCCTTAAAAAGGGGAGCAAAATAATCATGGGAGGAATTACAGAGAAAAAGTGTGGAGCAGAGACTGAAAGAAAGGCCATCCAGAGACTGCCCCATCTGGGGATCCATCCCATAAAGAGTCTCCAAACCCAGACACTATTAAGAATACCAACAAGTGCTGGCTGACAGGAGGTTGTTATACCTGTCTCCTGAGGAGCTCTACCAGTGTCTGACAAATACATAGGTGGATGTTCTCAGCCAATCATTGGACTGAGCACAAGGTCCCCAATGAAGGAGCTAAAGAAAGGATCTAAGGAGTTGAAGGGTTTGCAGCTCCATAGGAGGAACAACAATATGAGCCAACTGGTACTCACAGTGCTCCCAGGGACTAAACCACCAACCAAAGAGTACACATGGAGGGACCCATGGCTCCAGCCGCATATGTAGCAGAGGATGACCCTTGTCAGTCATCAATGGGAGAAGAGGCCCTTGGTCCTGTGAAGGCTCTATGCCCCAGTGTAGGCGAATGCCAGAGCCAGGAAGCAGGAGTGGGTGGGTTGGTGAGCAGGGAGGTGAGGAGTAGATAGGGAGTTTTTGGAGGGGAAACCAAGAAAGGGAAGAACAATTGAAATGTAAGTAAAGAAAATATCTAATAAAACAAAACAAAACAAAATTAGCAAGTGATGCTATTCTGAAAAAATTTTTCTAAAAGAATTTTTATTGAAATTTATTTGACTTAACAGAGAAAAATGCAAAATAATAGTACAATTACATTGCTTAAGCATCAACACATAGATGTAGAGATATTTTCACCTCTAGAAGCATTATTAATGTTTTCCTTCCTGAAGAAGGTTCAGGACAAGAAAAACTGAGAAAAGCCCACATAGTCTATACCCCTAGGGAAAGAAATAATGTGAAATTTAAATATGTACTTGCTGTTCTTCACAGAACACTACTTTTCGTAAAACTTATAAATCAATGTGTTATATTAAATAAAAATGAGAATAACACAAGAAAAAGTAACACAAGGGGTGGAAATACAATGAGATCAAATTTCTAACACTTGTGTTAATGTCGTTTTTTTTACTTCAATTGGCTTCTAAGAACTTTGTCTCACATCCTTATGAATCCTGAATTCCCTGTTTTGGTGAAAATGAACTTTTCTGTAGGTACAGGGATCATCAAACAGGTTCTCATGCTTCATTCTGAGCATTCACTGAGTGAACCCACTTGACAGCTGTACTCACAGCTTTTAAAATTGGTTTGACATTTTTGTTTGGATGATTTACCAAATGGGCATATTTTACTTGCTTTCACTTCTAAATTATACTTATATATATATATATTCTGCAACCTAAATTCTTTCCTGTTTTTATGACAATCACAGTATAGGTAAAAGAGGGATGTATATGAAGAGATGTTCATAGTGTTTCCTTTAATAGTGTGTCATAAGAGATAATGCCTTCAGCCCTGAATGTGTAAGCCACAGAAAATGAAGACACAAGCCTCAATTATAATTACACAAAATCTTTAACACCAGAGAATTTGTAAATTGTTAATGCAAAAGATATCATTTTGGAATATAATGTGAAAGAACTAAAATAGAAATGATAAACTCTATGTGTTGTTCAAGTTAGGATATCAAATGAAGAAAATGGTGTGTCTGAATTACTGTGAAAAACTTATCTGACTCTATGGTAATGTCAGAATAATATTTAGTGTTATGAATAAGATACCTTCTGACATAACAGGATGAATGTAGCCTTGGTAAAAACAATGCAAGCCTTCGAGGATAAAAAGATTTAAGTAATATACAATTACAATATTATTTCTTTGATCTTTAATGTCAATTGGTATTCAGGAAAAGTAAGATAATAGTAGCTAGTTCCTTTGAAATGTCTCTCAAATAGCCAACAAGCTGTTTGGCTGGACATAAAATATGTTATAACAATACATACAAAATATTTAGGTTTTTCCTCCACCCTATTTTTAAGACCATGTTACAGCTGGGGGATTGAATTGCTGCATAAATTGAACTAACATAAAAAATTATCTTTATGGGAGTTTATCATAGAAATTTACTTAAGTATTGTATTATGTACTGTGTAATAAAGACTATATATTAAATTTAAATCAATAGAAAGGGCAACATGGATCCACCTAACTTTGTCTCCTTGGGAATTATCTATATTGCCACCATGTCTAACATTTTTTTTTTAGATGTTAGGGTTATGAGCATTAGATCTTATCTAATGAATATTAGATTAATACATGTTTGTTATTTTCTCTTTTAATAAAACACTAGGTTAATTATTAAGAATTATTCTTTTCTCATACTTGGCAGGCATATTATTTGGACTTGTTTAAAGAACATTTACATGACAACCACTTTGCTGCCTACTTTATTTTCAATTGCCTAATTAAAAAATCTATGGATACCAGTGGTTAGTATGACCTATGTAGTCAGCATTCCATAGTGGCCCATTAAAATTTATTCTCTGAAGTCTCTCCTAATGTCTTATAATTACATTCATGATTTTCTGAGCAAGCTCAGTGTGCTGGAAGAGACATGATCTAAGTGCATCTGTTGAGTTCCAGAGTGCTGAGGAACCGTGAATTTCAAATTACTTATAGACTATCATTTGTTTATCCTGCTAACTTTACTGTAATCTAGTATCCAATTAAATCTATCCATCTCAAATTATGAATATATTGAAAAGATCTAATTCAGAATGGAGGGCAGTGTCATTCATTTGGAAAAAAAAGGTTTTTCAGCTGGTATTTACCATCAGCCATATCTCTGGTTAAGTTTCATATTGAAAACTGCCAAATATTCAGTTTATAGTCATTATAATGAGGTAGATTTTTTCTATTACATGCAAATTTAGTTTTATCTTTTAAAGTATGTTCCAGATACTGTTGAGAGAAAGCTACAAACATGTCAAAAATATCCACATTTCTAGTGTTTCTGCTTCACTCTGAGGAGATTAAACTGTAAGTGATATACTTTATTTTAGTCTCCTCATTAAATTCTACTCTAGAATGCTTTAAAATTTCTAGTATTCAAAATTATGATTAATTTTAATCCATGGAGGTTGAATTTAGGTAGATATGGTGAATTTTCAAACTTGGGTATAAAATAAGTGAGAATCAGGTAGGGAGAGAATTGGCAGCCTTGTCTAGTCCCTGATTTTAGTGGTACTGAATCAAGTTTCTCTCCATTAAGTTTGATGTTGGCTACTGGTTTGCTGTATCTTGCTTTTACTATGTTTAGGTATGGGTCTTGAATTCCTGATCTTTCCAAAACTCTTTTCATGAAGGGGTGTTAGATTTTGTCAAATGCTTTCTCAGCATCTAATGATATGATCATTTTTTTTCTTTGAGTTTCTTTAGTGAATTACGTTAATGGATTTCTGTATATTGAAACATCCCTGTATCTCTGGGATGAAGCCTGCTTGATAATGATGGATGATCATTTTGATGTATTCTTGGATTTGGTTTGGAAGAATTTTATTGAGTATTTTTGCATCCATATTTATAGGGGAAATTGGTCTAAACTTGAAACAATCCCACTAAAATCAGGGACGAGACAAGGCTACCCACTCTCTCCCTACCTATTCAATATTGTACTTGAAGTCCTAGCCAGAGCAATTAAACAACAAAAGGAGATCAAAGGGATACAAATTGGAAAAGAAGAAATCAAATTGTCACTTTGTGCAGATATGATAGTATAATTAAGTGACCCCAAAAATTTCACCAGAGAACCCCTAAACCTGAGAATAACTATAGCAAAGTATCTGGATATAAAGTTAACTCAAGCAAATCAGTGGCCTTCCTCTACACAAAGGAAAAACAAGCTGAGAAAGAATTTAGGAAAACAAAACCCTTCACAATAGTCACAAATAATATTAAATACCTTGGTGTGACACTAACAAAGCAAGTGAAAATCTTTAGAACAAGAACTTCATGTCTCTGAAGTAAGAAATCAAAGGAGATCTCAGAAGATGGAAAGATACTCATGATTGGCAGGATTAATATAGTAAAACTAGCTATCTTGTGGAAAACCATCTCCAGATTCAATGAAATCCCTATAAAAATTCCAACTCAATTCCTCACAGAGTTAGAAAGAGCAATTTGCAAATTCATCTGGAATTACAAAAGACCTAAGACAACAAAAACTATTTTCAACAATAAAAGAATGTCAGTTGTAATCACCATCCTGGTCCTCAAGCTGTACTACAAAGCAATTGTGATAAAAACTGCATGGAATTGGTACAGTAACAAGCAGGTAGATCAATAGAAGAGAATTGAAGACCAGAATGAATACCACACTCCTTTGATAAAGGAGCTAAATCCATCCAATGGAAAAAAGACAGTATTTTCAACAAATGGTGCTGGTTCAACTGGTAGTCAGCATGTAGAAGAATGCAAACCAATCCATTCTTATCTCCTTGGACAAAACTCAAGTCCAAGTGGATCTAAGACCACCCCATAAAACCAGATACACTGAAACTAATAGAGGAGAAAGTGGGGAAGAACCTCGAATACATGGGCACAGGGTAAAAGTTCCTAAAAAGAACACCAATAGCTTATGCTTTAAGATCAAGAATTGACAAGTGGGACTTCACAAAATTGCAAAGCTTCTGTAAGGCAAAGGACACTGTCAATAGGATAAAACAGTAACCAATTGATTGGGAAAGATCTTTACCAATCCTATATCTGATAGAGGGCTAATATCTAATTTATACAAAGAACTTAAAAAGTTAGATTCAAGAGAAACAAATAACCATATTTAAAAATGGAGTACAGAGCTAAACAATTATTTTTCAACTGAGGAATAGTAAACGGCTGAGAAGCACCTAGAGAAATGTTCAACATCCTTTAGCCATCAGGGAAATGCAAATCAAAACAACACTGAGATTCCACCTCACACCAGTCAGAATTCTTAAGATAAAAAACTCAGGTGACAGCAGATCCTGGAAAGGTTGTGGAGAAAGGAACACTCCTTCATTGCTGGTGGGATTGCAAGATGGTACAATCACTCTGGAAAATCAGTTTGGTAGTTCCTCAGAAAATTGGACATTGTATTACTTGAGGACCACTCCTGGCTATATACTCAAAAGATGCTTCAACATGTAATAAGGACACATGCTCCACTATGTTCATAGCAGCCTTATTCATAATAGCCAGAAACTGGAAACAACCAGATATCCCTCAACAAAGGAATGGATACAGAAAATGTGGTACATCTACACAATGGAGTACTACTCAGCTATTAAAAACAATAAATTTATGAAATTCTTAGGGAAATGGATGGATCTGAAGAATATCATCCTGAGTGCAGTAACCCACATGGTATGCACTCACTGATAAGTGAATATTAGTCCAGAAGCTTGGAATACCCAAGATAAAATCCATAAACCACAAGAATCTCAAGAAGAAGGAAGACCAAATTGTGGATACTTCGATCCTTCTTAAAAGGGGGAACAAAATACCCATGGAAGGAGTTGTAGAAACAAACTATGGAGTAGAGACTGAAGGGAGGACAATCCAGAGACAGCCCCACCTGGGGATTCTTCCCATATACAATCACCAAACATAGACACTATTGTGGATGCCAGCAAGTGCCGGCTGACAGGAGTCTGATATAGCTGTCTCCTGAGAGGCTCTGTCAGTGCCTGACTAATACAGAACTAGAGGCTCAAAGCCATCTATTGGACTGGGCACAGGGTCCCCAATGAAGGAGCTAGATAAAGGACCCAAGGAGCTGAAAGGGCTTGCAGCCCTGTAGAAGGAATAACTTGTACCCCCAGAACTCCTAGGGACTAAGCCACCAACCAAAGACTACACATGGTAGGACTCATGACTCCAGCTGCATATGTAACAGAGGATGGCCTAGTCTGTCATCGGTGGGAGGAGAGGTTCTTGGTCCTCTGAAGTGTCTATGCTCAAGTGTAGGGGAATTCCAGGTCAAGAAAATGGGAGAGGGTAGGTTGGTGATCAGGGTGGAGGAGAGAGAATAGGGGGTACTTAAGAGGGGAATCAGGAAAGGGGAGAACATTTGAAATATAAATATAGAAAATGTCTAATTAAAAAAAAGAAAAAACAGTAGAAAATGTATATATTTAGTTACCTACAATATACTGTGTGTTAGGGTAGAAATTATGAGACTGTATTCCTCTAAATGAAATATAATGTAATTCTCAAAATTACAACTTAAATCCTAGTTACAAGAAACCATATCACCAAAACCATAGGCTACTGAGTGCCTTATCTGGGGAAGATTTGTTACAGTGAAATTACATTCATGTCTTTATGTTCTTTTGTAAAACAATACAGACTGAATCTTAATATTACTTTTTTGAAATGTCATAAAAGTGATGTCATCTGTCGTTGCCCTTTTTGTTTTTTCTTTTTCCAGGTGCCAAATACCTAAGCTTATTTCCTTAGATTGTTTTCTTTGCATAATATGAATTATTTGAAAATAATTTAGAAATTTAGAAAATTTGAAGTCAACCTGTAATACTTCCAATATTTTGATTTCTTCATAAATCTAATTATCTTTTCAATATTACTAAATTAATATTCTTTTTTATTGAAATAAATTATTTTCCTGATTATGGTTTCCTCTCACTCTACTCCTCCCATTTTATGCCCATCTTACCTCCCATTTAAATCCATTCCCTTTTTGTTTCTCATTAGAAAAGAATACGCAAAAAAAAAAAAAAAATTGAAAAGAACAGGCTTTAATAGCTGCATAGGTGGGAGGTTGGGGCAACACCCTTATAGAAACAGGAAAAGGGATATGGAATATGGGGTTTTAGGGGGGTAAACTGGGTAAGGGATAACATTTGAAATATAAATAAAGAAAATATCCAGTAAAAAATATTAAAATCAAAAAAAGAATAGGCTTCTAAATGATAACAACAAAACATAACAAGATGAAATATAATATAATATAATATAATATAATATAATATAATGAAAATTACCATATTGAAATTGGTAAGGAAAAAAGGAAAGAGTCTATGACAATACACAAGAAACACAAACTTGTCCACACACACTCAGGTGTGCCATAAAATACTAAACTGAAAACCACAATAGATAGGCAGAAAACCTGGTACAGATCTGTGAAGGCCCTGTGGATGCTGCTTCAGACACTAATGGATTTATATGAGCCTTGCTCAATTGATTTAAAGCAGTGGTTATCTCCCTAATGCAGTGACCCTTTAATAGAGTTCCTCATGTTTTGGTGACCCCTAGCCATAGTGTGATTTTCAGTGCTACTTTTTAACTGTAATTATGCTACTGTTATGTGTAACTCTCCTGCTTGACCCTGCCTATCTCTCATAACCACACCTCTCTGTCCACCTCCTGCTATTTGCCACGCCTCGCTCCTGGTTCCAGTTACATCGGAAGTCTCGCCTCTACAGAGACTGGAGCTGCTGATTGGGCCTATATGCTGATGAACTTGGGGGAGGGGTTTTGCCTCATCTATTCTACCTGTTGGCTTGTAACAAAGAGATTATTAAATGCAAGATGGCTGGGTGATCACACCTCTTGAATGTTGTCTAATTTTTTAAGATCCTTCCACGTGGATTAAAGTAACATAAACATGGCTAGCCAATTTCCTCCTAACTCCATATTCCAGAAAACCAATTTCCTATTGTTGCTGCTGGACGGTAACAGTTATGAATCCCCTTCAAGTTAGGAGACCCCAATCAAAAGGTTATTTGAACCTCAAGAGGGTTGAAATACTTTACAAATTTATGCTGATCATTTGTATTACCTACAATGCTATTAATCCTTTAAGATTCAATATGCATACCTCAATACTTGAAAACTTCCCAAAAGTGTGAAGGTTAAGTGGGTAATTTTAAAGTTTTTGTTTTCCATTCTTAAAGTATTATGTTAAAAATGTGTGCTTAAATTTGAATTAATATAAAATTTCTCTTATTTATCCTGTTTCCTATATTTTATACATTTACTTTTTAAACATTGCAATGGCAATCCCCAGTTCAACATTAGAAGTATTAATTAAGTCTACATATTGAGGGAATGGCTTAAAGCCTGCAGAACTAATTTGCCATTTGTGGCTGATCTTCATTTTTTATGTCTTTGAGATCTGCAATAAATAAGTCACATTGGATAGTGTTCATGAACGTATTTATTTACTGGTTTACTAGACAGCTGCTTTACAATCCATGAATTAGGAGTTATCATTTTAAAAATAAGTCTACAAATAACTGTCATCACTAATTTTTTTTTGAAGATCATTGAGATATGTTGGATATCTCATATGTAGATGATTCCTGGAAATTGGTTATTACCTACAATATAAAAATTATTAATTAGTAAAAAGAAATTCTTTCATAGAAAAAATTAGTCAACCATATATAACACTTGAAATAACTTGCATGCTGATTTGTTGTTTGATATTATGATAAATACACTTAATTTGGTTCTTGACTGGATTACTATAGGTAGCCGAAAACCATTGTCTAAACAAATGACTTCAGAGACCCTGTGAAACAACTGACCACTATTTTTTTCCTTTGGTTGTTGAAGGTCCTGGAATTCTGGCATTTCAGGTGGCAATGACAATGTTGCCACCTCTTCACTACCTTATAATCATACCTAATTAGTTGCAGCAGACGGTCAGAGTTGGCACAGTTGGAAATCTCTACTCACTTTGCCAACACCTGGCTACTTGTTTAGCAGATGAAAAGGACCCCTTATGAGAGAAATCAACAGTGAATAGCTAAGTTTTGGCTGTCATTCCACCAATTCTATTATTCTTTTTTTTCCTCTCATCCACTATAGAATGTGTCTTTATGAAAAGGGGAAAATGCTGTGCTACTATTTGCAATGAAATGAATTATATACAACAGGTATCCTTTCAAGTATATGAAGTGGATTTGTAGATGCAAAGTCAAAGGAATAATTTCTTATGAAAGTCTTTTATTTTTACTAATGCTATGCTAGATCTCAGATTCAACTGGAAATTCCACCATGGATAAATACAGACAAAATTCATGTTATATACAATAATGTGCATATCCTTTTCCAACTAGCTTAAAATAAAGAATACAAATATTTTCTAGGCATTTTAAGAGAATTAAGTATTTTTCACATCTCTATTTTGGATACAAAATTATAATATACATTCTTTAGTATTTCCTCCTCCATAAGTTTATATAAACAGGAAGAATTAGAATAATAGTACTTGAAATAATATTTCATTAAATAATATTAATTTGTATTAATTGTGTTATTATGTCTAAATGAAGATATGTGTTTGCATTTTCCTACTGAATTTAATAAAATAGTAATTATTTTAAGGGCATGTTGACTATGTATAGTCTCTTATAATTTTGTGATTCAATTGGAATTAAGAGAACTTTAATAAGCTCTACTTTGTCTCTTGATTTTTTTATGTAGTCTGTAGTTACTGTTGTAAAATAAAGATTAATATACCTTCTTCAGAAATAGTTTTTAATTCCTAAAAAATTTCAACAAAACAGAGTGACATTTGTAGTTAACAGATTTCATAAAGGGACTAAGAGAAAAATATAGTATTTTTATTAGTGAAAATTGATTGTAGAATGAGAATTAATGTCTTTATTGTAAAATTTTTAGTAATCTCTTTTTTCTTCACTTTTCAGTATTGATCATTGTATGTTTTTGCAAATAATCAGTTTAAATACTAAGGACAAGAAATTTGATTTAAATATAATAATTTATATTTTATTAGTATATATTCAATTCTTTATATTTCCATATTTGAATTCAGATAGGTGTAGTTGTACTTCAGTCTCCCTTATAAACTTTTGGACACCACAGTCCACATATACTCAATCTCTACATGTAAAATAGCAGACTATATACATATGTCATTTATAAGGATTCTCTTGTACTCCTTAAGGTCATATTTAGATAACCTGTAATCCTGAATAAAATATAAATGAAATATACTTTGTTAAATTACTTTTTTAAAGAAAATTAATGGCATATTATTAAGGCATATATTTAGTAAAGACAACCATTGCAGTGTTAACTACATTGTTTGTAAACAAGACAAAAGCCAACACTTGAAGAGACACTAAAGCTGACTATTTATGAAATGCTGGGAGGACATAATATTATTTTCCCTAATCTATTTCTGTGATTCATCACAAAGTTTAAAATGGAAAATTTCTATTTTTTCATTTTAGAACTTGCGAAATAAAAATTTCAGAATGGAGTAAGTGGCTTTCTCAGCTATCCACTCTTCTACTGGGATGCCTTATTTTTTTCCCTTTAGGAGACTCAGTGGATTCATTAGTGTTATTATTGAATGCATAGAAGGGTTATTTGTAGGCATTTGGAATACTTACCAGTGGCTACACCACTGTAAAAGAAAATGTCTCTCTTTTTCTCTAAAATTATTAAAATGTCAATCACTCTTTCTGGAAGGGTAAGACTCCATGAATCTTTCCCACATTGCAAAGTTTAACTCCTCAGGGAGTCAAAGGACCTTCTGTTTATAATTGAGTATTGATAGGCCCAATCTTGAGCAGGTTAGCAGAGATGCAATGATAGTTCTTGTTGGCAATAATGTGGAATAAGGGGAACAATCAACCATAGCTGGCTGAATTGCAAATTTCTGTAGTGACTACCAAAATATTGTACCAGTTCCAATGGATGCTTCATTGTACTGCAGGCAGAGCAGTCAACTATGGCTTTTTATAATAGCTAGAAGTTGAAAACAACCTAGGTGTCCATAAACAGAATAATGAATAAAAATATGAGATTCATACAAATTGGACTATATGTCATTTATTAAAGAGAATAAAATCATTTAATTTGCAGGTAAATTGATAGAACTAGAACAGAAAAATATCATCCTGGGTGAGGTATCTCAGACCCAGAAAGACAAATGTGATATGCATTCAATTAAATGCTGATATTACATATGAATGTATGAATGTATTACATATGAAATAATTCTACATGTGAATTCACAAAAACTGAGGTAGCACCCATAGTATCTGCATGGATCCATTAGATATTTATTATGTCTTCTATTTTAGTGTTTATGTGGGATTTCTGAATGCATGAAGGAATGGGTCTCTACATTTATATCTGTTTGTTGTACCCAAGCACAAGGTTATTTTCCTTCTATTTCTTTTGTCCTAATCAAATGTGTTAGTTTTTGTTTTGTTTTACTTTATTTTGATAATATCCTGAACAGTCTGTTTCCTTTGTAATTACAGATAGAAAATGGGTCAATACTACTGAAAGGGAGATAAGGAGCAACTCAGAGGAGTAGAGGATATTAGAATATATGTCTAAAATCAGGTTATATTATGTTAGACAAATATTTTCAATGAAAGGGATAAAATAATTTTATAATAAATACAATTTGCTAAAAGTATTTTTCCAAGTATCTTCAATATTAGGTTAAATTTATCATCTATCACCATCCCCAAGGTAATAAAACTTCAACTTCATCCATTGCCTACCTTCAACAGGAATTCTACTTAGTTCGTTTGACTAAATTTCCTCTTACAAGCACTGTACACTTCTCTATTTTTTTACTAAAATTTCTCAGTTGTCCATACTATATTAGGTTGATAACATTGACTTTTGTTGACAATAAGACCTTGTTGCTGTTGCTTCTGATATCACCCATTGTATAGTTAAAAACACTTCAATAAGTCTTTATATGCTTTAATCAGAATAAGCATATTTTATATAACAATTTTTATGTCAAAATTAAATTATTTAGAAGTATCTGTATATGGAAATTTTCATAAAGAAGCTAACAACTTGCAGGATAGATATAACAGCTCTTAATATAAACACATTAAAGCTTCTTTTCTCTCACAATTATGTAGACATAGCTCACCACAACCTTCTTTTTCTAAGACAGGGTGTCACTGTTTATCTTTAACAAATCTGAAACTTTCTGTGTAGACCTGGCTAACCACAAAGTTACAGAGATCCACATACCTCTGCTTCTCAAATGATAGATTAAAGTCATGTGCCACCATGCCCAGCTGGTATACTACAAATATAAAAGATACTAATCTAGTGACCAATCACCTTTTAGTTTTAGTGTTGATAACTATGATTAATTGTAAATATTGAATAATATCCCTATAATTTTTATATTTTATGATCAAGTATTTACTCAAATTACATTGTCAAATTTCCCAATTATTTCTTTAAGTGTGTTAGTTTTGCAGTTCTTTAATTCCTAAGGTTTTATTATAAAGGAAAAGGCAATTTTTCAAGTAGTCTTCCTTTTGTTGTTTGTCTTTGTCTTTGACATCTTTTGAATCAGACGATTTTCTTTTGTAGCTAGACTTTTGCATCTTAAGAAAAAGACATCTAAGTTCATAGTCATGGAGGTATAGATATTCTTATCAAAGTTTTAGATCTAATTCTCACATTTGTTTGATGTACTGTAGACTTCAATGGCTTTTTACTATGCCTCTTGACCTTTCTCTACTACTCTCATCTCTTTATCTTCCTATGGCACATGACAACTGTCTAACTCTTTGATCATATGTTTTAATCTTACTTTTAAAAGACCAATTTTAATATTACTTTATATTATTATAGTATATATTTCTAAATCTAATACATAGATATTTAAATAAATTTTGTTTGAGAATGTGGACTACCATGAATTCTACAAGAAACATAAGGTGGCAAACAGAAGCGTAAGATTGAATCCTGGTAAAGAAAGTGCACACTAATAAAGGAGTATAACTAGACAGTAATACAGCACAAAACTCACCAATATTAATAGAGGAAGCTTGTAGTAATCCAAATTTTTATATATTTTAATTATATGGCAAGTTTACACAAATGTTTCATTTACTGTACACCTTTAGATGTCCTGAACCTATGACGAAGCCAACACATTCCTAGGATTTTGTATTTTTTTGTTTAGTACTGAATTGTTGAATACTGACAGTTCTGAAGGAATTCTTTCTATTAGCAAATGTAAGTCAACCTTGGATGCATATATATAATTAAAACAAAATCTAATAAAAAGGGTAGAAAGAGAGAAAATCTTACTGACATTTCATTGTCTGATTTAACTATACTGCATTTCATTTCTTCCATTTTATTCTTTTAAATTATGTTATTATCTATAATATTGATTTAATAATTTACTAACTCATCATATATCAATCTTAGAAAACATTTCCTGAGACAATATTGCATCTGTGAATATTCACAAGTGAAACATTTTTATAGCAAAATCCAGTGGAATGGAAGCAGCAAATGTCCAATTGCAGGTCAATTGATTATGAAATTGATTTTTTTAAAATTTATAATCAAAACAAATGCAGTAATAGAAACTTAGTGAACTGGAAGTATATATATCAATATGCCTCAATTCAAAGACTAAAATAATAAAAAAATATGCTACTATTAATGAAAAACATCAGTATTTCAACACACAAAGTTGTATATTTTAACCATAAGTCAAGACAATGTGAAACTAAAGAAGAATCTATATATTAAAAATGAAACATCAAGCTGTAGTTTTGCATGACAAAGAATAACAACATATATAAGAATAGAGAGAAAAACTATTACAATTGGTAAAAGAAAGGATGGTAAAATAAGTGAAAAGTATGCTATGTGAATATTGCATATGGTTGATAATATTAAAATATCTCTGATCTTACTTTGTGCTGTATAAAATGAACAACTCACAGACCATATGAAGCTCTAAAAGAAGGAAGACTAAAGTGTGGATGCTTTAGTCTTATTTAGAAGGGGGAACAAAATAATCAAAATAGGTAGAGGAAAAGTGGGACCTGGGAGGGAGGAAGGAGGGGGAGGAGAAAAGGGGGCAGGATCAGGTATGGGAGAAGAAGTACAGAGGGTCAGGATACTGAATGGACATGTGTAGTAGTGGGAGAGGGGAATTGGGGTAGACACTATTAAATCCCAGATGCCAGAAAAGCAAGAGGCTTCCAGGACACAACTGGGATGACATTAAAGGGAGAGACAACCTACAGAGACCACATCCACAGGTTATGCACAATCTTCATTTTCGGGATGGGGCCACCTACCCATTTCAAAAATATTAACACAAAATTGCTCCTGTTTAAAGGAAATGAAGGACTAAAGAGTGGAGCAGAGACTGAAGGTAAGGTCATCCAGAGACTGCCCCACCTAAGGATCCATCCCATCTACAGACACCAAAACCAGACACAATTGCTGAAGCCAGGAAGAGTTTGCTGACAGGAGTCTGGTATGGCCGTCGCCTGAGAGGCTCTGCCAGAGCCTGACCAATAGAGATGGAGATGCTCTCAGCCAACCATCACAATGATCCCAATGGAGGAGTTAGGGGAAGGACTGAAGGAACTGAGGGAGTTTGCAACCCCATAGGAAAAACAACAATATGAACTAACCAGAACCCCCAGAACTCCCAGGGACTAAACCATGAACCAAAAAGTACACATGGAGTGGCCCATGGCTCCAGCTGCATATGGAGTAGAGGATGGCATCAATACGTGGGTAGGCCCTTGATCCTGTGGAGGCTTGATGTCTCAAAGTTGGGGAATGCTAGGGCTGTGAAGCAGGAGTGAGTGGATGGGGGGGGGAACACCCTCATAGAAGCTGGAGCTGCAACCACTAAGGGAGTGGCAGGATGTGGCTACAACAGACAGAGAAAGAAGCTGTGGTGAGAGCAATAGCCAGTCTGCAGGGCTCTGGGCAGAGCTGAGAAAACTCTTCCCTAGAGAGTTAAAGCTAAATAGAAGAGCTGGCCTCAGATGATTCTTGCAGAAATAACTTGTGCACTCTATTCCATATAGATAGGGATGTTATAAACGTTTTGGAGGTAAGATGGGATCCAGGGGTAGATGCTTCCCATTAACTCAGTCTGTGATGTTTGGTATGCCTTATTGGCACGGGGAAGGACTTCAGGTATTTTCACTACCATGACTGATTGTGGTAGCATCAAACCTGCTGTGGAACTCAATTTTCAGTGGCTGTGTTTTTCCTTTAATTCCCCAGATTGCTACCTCTCAGATTATTCAGATAAGTTGGTCATCACTCTTACAAGACAATATTCCTTACTGACTGTGTTTGAATAACACCCACTCTTTGAGTGGAGTTCAGATCTATGCATATACTTATTCTATATTTACTATAATATAAATTATTTAACTTTTAAATTTTTTCTCTGCTGACACTCTGGTTTGTTTGTTTTTCATAACTGATTTCTTTATTCACATTGTATCCTAATCACAGCCTTCCTCCCTCCTTTACCACCTCCCCTTGTCCTATGAGTAGGTGAACCCTCCCACTTGTGTACCATCACATCCTAATTCCAACAGGAGTAAGTACCTTCTCTCCCACTAAGGTATAACTAGGCAATCAAGGTAGGGGAAGGGGAGACAATGGCAAGCAACAGAGGCACAGATAGTCTCTGCTCTAATTGCTGATCCACATAAAGATCAAGCAGCACATCTGCTACAAATGTATTGGTGGTCTAAGTCCAGCCCCTGTGTGGTCTCTGGTTAGTGGTTCAGTCTCTGTGAGTCCTCATGGACCTTAGGCTAGTTGACATTGTGGATCTTCTTGGGGTGTCCTTGATCCCCTCAGGCTTGCTCAATCCTACCTCCATCCTTCCATAAGAAAGATATTTAAAATATGCTGTTTCAGTACATTAATCTGATAATTACACTTTTGTTATTTATTGCTGTTAAACTCATTGAATGTCATTGATTCATTGTATTTATTGTTATTTCTCTACATAATTGTAAGGAGCATGTAAGGCCTGAAGGCCAGGAAGACTAAGATGAAATATTAAGTGACAAAGTGAATAAAATGAAAGTAAATGTGTGAAATGGATAAGCTTACTGCAAGGCGGTAACCCAGAGTGGAATCCCAGATAAAGACAGAGGGCTGCACGAAGCCCAACGTGCAGACATAGATAGAGATAAGCAAAGAGCTTAAAAACCGCGGCCAGAAGCGACCAAGCTGGAGACGAGATGGCTTGCTGAATGAATCCACGCTGCTCAGACTCTCGCCTCCCTCCTTCTGACCCAGACTCTCGCCTTCCACCTCCTGATAAGGCGCTCACACAACCAACGCCCAAGAAGACGTCCGGAGCCTGAGCCTGCGAAGCAGAGACAGGTCATATGTCTCTTAGCTTATGATGTTAGGATCCCTTAGCTTATGATGTTAGAATCTCTTAGCTTATGATGTTAGAATCCCTTAGCTTATGATGTTAGAATGTTAGGATGTTTGGAATTGTTCTGCTAGTAATACTAGTGACCACTATGTTATTTTGGTGTGTAATTTGTGTGGTACAGCCTGATATAGTACATAAAAGCTCTTTTAGCACCACGTCTGACTCCTTGTCTTCTGTCGTAACTGCTAGGGGCATCTACCAGCTGAAACCATAGGCTGGTCACCCTAAGTGCTCCTGACAATAATATGACAATATGCATTATTTTTTATATATTTTTATTAAATTCTCTCATCCAGTTCATCCCAATTTCAGTTTCCCTTCCCCACCCCCTGGTCCTCCCCCCGCCCCAGTTCTTAGTTGAAAAGAGCAAGTCTTCAAGAGACAAGAGATAAAACAAGATACAGAAAGACAAGGCAAAAGGCATCACACACAGGCTAGACACAGCAAACCAATAGGAAGTGAAACTGTCCTGCAGTTTCATGAACCAGGTTCTGTCTCTACAGAAGGGAGAAAAGGAGAAGCTGAAACAAGGAGAAGCTGAAACACAGAGTTCGGAGAACAAAAGGACAAAAAGCCAAGTTGAGGGTTTCCAATCAAGGCTTGCCACTTTACTTTTGGGTTTCAGCATTTATATGTGAGAGCCAAACTGGATCTCTAGGTTACAATAACATTTACATAACATAAACATTGAGAAGTCCAAGCAGAGTCAGGAAGGAGCCACTAGCAAAGGTCGGCAACAGACGGCTGCAGATGTCCTCAGGCAATAGGTATTGTCACAGGCATAGTTGTATCTCAGCATGAACTTCTATGAACTTCTAGGGGAACTTCTTTCAGAGATAAGTCCGAGGTCTGCTGAAGGTCTTTCGGCTTAAATCCCTAGGTGACCAATTCGGGTGGAAGCCGATAAAGGCCTGAGGCTGAACTGGACTTGGGAGGCAACTGGAAGAAAGGAGTCTCAAATGCAGTCAAGAAGATCAGAGACGTGCACGTTTATACTATTAAGAGTTCCACTAAAACTTCCTGCTAACCGGCACAACATATACACAGAGAACCTGTTGCAGACCTATGCAGGTCCCTTGCCATATTTAATTGTTTAGGTAGGCCATGTTTCCTGTTGTCCTCCATACCCTATGACTCTTTCAGTGTCTTTCCTCTTTCTCTTCCACACTGTTTCTCAATCTCCGAGGGAAGGAACCTAACAGAGGTTAGACTCTCTCTTTATAACGTCTGACTGTGGGTCTCCTCACCCATTTCCATCTCCATTCCTTTTCACGACATTTGCACATATATTTTGCTTTTACAATGTATATTTAGAATATATAACTAGGAAAATACTCTTAATATGTTTAGATAATAATGACTTACCATCTCAAAATACTTTTGTAGAAATTCTGTACCAGATTTTACCAATTCTTCCTACAGGAGGCTAGAATTTACAGGAAGAAAATTACTAAATATAAGATAATAACTCAGAAAGAAAGTGCCACAGATTGTTCCAAATTCTACTGTAGTATTAAGATAAGCGTCAGTGTATGTATTCATATTTCAAACTATCAATGACAGATACTGAGCTAAGAAAAGAGTTAATGGAGCTCTGACTTCATGTATGACTGTCTTTGTTATACAATATCATAATCAAACATTACCCTTTAAATCTTTTGACAGCATTCAATCTTTCTGGGAAGACTGAAAGTTATGAGATCATGTATAAAGAAACACTGGTTCTTGACATGGTTAGAAGTTGTTAACACAGAATGGTGAGAGCTCAGCAGTTTGTCATCCACTAGCATACTAGTCACAAGTATTTTTGTTAAGATAGTCAAAATAGGTAGATTCTGCTTCTTCCTAATACTTCAGCATTTTTACTATACTTACTTTTAAAAATATACTGATTTTGGTGTTATATTAAACTGATCTCTCAAGTATATGACTAATGTGGAAAACTATTGATAAGTATCAAATACTTAATAACTGATTGCTTTATATACAGTTTCATTGGATTTGTTAATAACATTTTAATGGCTTTCATATATTTTGCTACTGCTTGCTGATGTACAATTTCTTCATTTTTAGTGCTTTGGAGCATTTGTTGGGAGGATGTTAAATTTATGAATGAGTTAACCATAGTAGCATCCCTATGTTTTAAAAAATGCTTGTATAAATTATGTAATGCATTTAAAGAAATGTTTTTTGAAGAACTGATAGATGAAGTCATTATGAATTTCTTTTGACAGTGTTTCTCCTTATATAGCATGCTGGCCTTGAACATTTATATCCACCTACCCTTGTCACTTAAATTGAGAGCTAAGAATAGAAATTTTAGTATTATATATCACATTATTTATACAAAATATTTCATAATTATGGAGAAACTCAGATTTCAAATTCCATCACTGTTGTTTAAATTATATGTTCAAGGAATATTTTATGTTTATGTCTTCAGCATTGATTAAAAACATCTTTGTATATACTTTTTATTATTTGTTTCCTATTATTTTTTCTGTTTTGATATAGTTTAAATTAATGATCTTATTTACTACTTAAAATGACTATTTTTCTGTACTTTTATAAATATCTTGGATTAAAATTAATTTAGAGGTAGGGGTTTGGAGAGAGGGCTCAGTGACTAAATGTATACAGTGCTCTTTCAGAGGATTTTTGTTTATTTCCCAGAACTCATATTTGATGGCTCATTGTGCCCCTTGACTCCGTAGAAATCAGATACTTCTTTCCTGGCAAGCACTGACACTCACATATAATAGCTACAAGCATCCAGATAATACATACATAATTTAAGATAAAACAAATCTTTAATTTTTAATTTAACAGCTTAAAAATTTCACAACTTTTTATATCTTAATTAAAATTTATATCTTCCTAATTTCTAATTAATATTTATATCTTCCTAAATTTCAAAACTTGAAGAATTCATATTTTTATAGTAACAATTGCACTGAATGTATCTCCTGAATGTAAGAACATACATTTAATATAAATAAAATTTACATGTGAAAAATAGAAATGATGGTGTATACATAATATAAGCTTGGTTTGCTTCAGTGTTTTCTATATACAGTAAAAGTATAACAAACTGTGTTGTTTCGATTTCATTTTACTATTGGGTTCGGTGAGACAATAGAGTCAAGAAATTTATTAAACCTTCCTAATCTTGTCATTTTGTGCATACAGTACCATATGCTGTCAATATAACTGCTCTTACAATTTCATTGTAACCGGATTGTTCTCTTGCCCAGAGGGAAATCATATTCTCAATGATTACAAAACATGCTTCTGTTTTATTTTAAAATAACATTTCATATTAAAACTTTTCATTTTAATATATTGTCTCCCTTGTAATATTTTAGTTTAGTTATAAAAGTGCTACCTCACACTAAAATACTAATATATAAACTCTTATTGAAATTTAGTATTTAATAAAATATCAGTAAAGGTGTAGCATTCTTTGTGGTGTATTGGTCAGAGCTGTCTAGAATAATCACAGAGAACAACACAGGCTACTTTCACTGTTCTTCATAGGCCATGATAAATATTGCTGAAAATATCAATCCCTTTGTGTACATAGATAGCAAAATCAACCTCCAGAATCAGGAAACTTCCTCTTTGATTTCTGGCTTTCATATTTCTGTGAAGTGCAATGTGGAATGCTTAAGAAGACAAGACAGCAATGAACTAACTATGCTGTACCTTGTGTCATACAATACCTATCTGCCATGCAAGATGTACTCACTGGTACAATAGTGCTAACACTGTTTATAGGGAAAACTAACTTTTTATGGTTGGATTTGAGTCCTGAACACAAACAGGAATCCATCTTTAGTTTCTAGAGTCAAGATACATGCCTGGTGAAGTCATAGACACAAGAAAATCTTTTGATTTTTTTATAAACCTAAATGGTCATTTTATGACCTGCTATATATATATTTTAACCCATGGTTTTGTGCTGTTATAAAGTTGATCAGAAAAGGTGTTACTTGCTGTGGGTGGTTAATACAGAGATCACTAACTGTGAATACATGAAAAGAATATGAAATCATAATTGCTGAGCTATAAATGAGGCATCTATAGCAAATGTAGTACCTAGACTTAGGGAGTAAAGTAGAAGACGGGCAAAAAGAATCTAAGGGCCACAGGATGAGGAAGAGTCTTCTGACACACTATTCTTTGGACATCATTTGTTCTACACACATAAACTCACAGCACTATGCTTAGTAACATAAAATTAAGCCGTTGTAGTATTCTAGCATGGAGAAAAAAGGGTTCTTGAGTCTGAACCCTTAGTAAAGGAGCTGTTGACAGCTGATTGCTACTGGTGAGAAATCATTTCTTTGTTAATCCCATGATCATGAACATATGGGGAGCACTAACTGGACTCAGTTGTTTAAAAACAAAACAAAACAACAACAGAAGTAGCAACAACAAAAAACCAAAAGGAATACCAAGGAGGAAATTTAGAAGAGAGTGGCTAAGGGGAATGAATGTGGGGGAAATATAATTAAGATTCATTACATACATCTATAAAATTTCAAAGCCTATTTTTTCAGAAATATTTCATGACTTCCTATTTTGTGGCCACTGCTTTCTCAGATGGATGGTGTCCTTTGTCTTACAGAAGCTTTTCAGTTCCATAAGATCCCTTTGATTACTTGTTGACTTTAGTGTCTGAACTATCAATGCTCTGTACAAAAAAGTAAACCGTTTTTCTCCACTAATTAATATATTTATTCACTTTATACCCTGATCACAGCTCCCTTCTCCTCCAAAACCAACCACACACAGCCCCTCTCCCCAGCTGTCTCTCCTGTTTTCTCCAAGAAGGTTACCAACCTCCCTGGTACTGCAACTCACTGCTGTCCCCGGACATCCTCTCCCAATGAAGCCAGATAATGCAGCCAAGTTAGAGGAACAGGATTCCAAGGCTGGCACAGAGTCCCGCTCCAGTTTTTGGAGAACCCTCATGTAGACCAAGCTGCACATCTGTTACATATGTGTAGGTAGGGATGAAGTTAGGTGAGGCTAGGTTCAGCAGTGTATGCTCCTTTGGTTGGTGGTTCAGTCTCTAGGATCCCACACAGGTCCACATTAGTTGACTCTCTTGATCTTCTTGTGGAGTCCCTATCTTCTCTGGGCCTCTCATTCCTTCTCCTAACTCTTCTATAAGTCTTAACTACCCAAGCTCCATTAAATGTTTGGCTGTGGTCTCTGCATTTGTTCAGTCAGCTGCTGGGCAGATCCTCTCAGAGAACAGTTATTCTATGCTCCTCAGACGTTTTGTCTGACCTGCACCATTTGTTGAAAATACTGATTTTTTTCCCACTGTGTATTTTTGGCTTCCTTTTGTCAAAAAGAAGGAGGAGGAAGAGGAGAAGGAGGAGAGGAAGGAAACAACAACAACAAGAACAAACCAATTACTCATACCTATTTGGATTTATGTCTGGTTCTTCAGTTTGATTGCAATGATCAATGCATCTGTTTTATGTCAATACCATGAGAAGATTTTTTTTTATCACCATAACTCAATACATCACAAAATAAGTGATGGTGATACCCCCAGCAGTTCTTTTATTGTTCAGGATTATTTTATCTTGAGAGAGTTTTTTGTCTTCCATTTGAAATTGAGACTAATTCTTTCAACGTCTGTTAGGAATTGTGTTGTGATTTTGATGGGGGAATGCATCGAATCTGTAGATCAATTTTGGTAGGACTGGTGCTTTTACTATGTTAATTCTACAAATCCATGGGCATGGAAGATCTTTCTATCTTCTGATATCTTTTTGAATCTCTTTCTTCAAAAACTTGAAATTCTTATCATAAATGTCATTCACTTGCTGTGTTACAATTACCCCAAGACATTTTGTATTATTTGAAGCTGTTGTGGAATTCTTTCTGAGTCCTTTTGTAATTTGTATATTATTATTTTTGCACTTAATCTTTTATCCAGCCACTCTCCTGAAAATATTTACCAGCTGTGGACTTTCATTTATATATACTATAATATTTCTACAGAAAAACATTTTTACCAACTTTACACCCAATAAAGGATTAATATTCAAAATATATAAAGAACTCAAAAAACTAGATATCAAAAAAAAGTAATTTTTTTTGTTGACAGGATAAATTTTGGGTTGAAAGTTTAAGTGGGTTGATGTCCCTATTGCTCCATTGGAAATCTTGTCAGACTACAAGTGATGGCTTATTCAGTTCCATATCACCAGTGCTATGAGCCTCAGCTAAGGTAACCTTTTGATTCTTGGGTGCTTCCCTTATCTGAGGTCTCTGTCATGTCATGGAGATGGCCCTCAACTCCTCATTAACTCAGTAGCAGATTTCTAATTATTCTCATGGCCATGTGGACATCTCTCCTGTCCCTCCCCACATCTGATCCTGATCCCCCCTTCCCTTCCCTATCTCCTCTACCATCCAGTTTCCTCACTCCATCTGCCAGTTATAACTATTTCCCTGTTCCTTCCTTTTTGTTTAGCTTATTTGAGTCTACAGAGTGTAGCATGGCATCCTGTAATTTATGTCTAATATCTACTTATAAGTGAGTACATACCATACCTGTCCTTTGTAACAGAGACTGGGGGAATGGCTAACCAATGAGCTGTCCAATTTGAAACCCAGCCCATAGGTAAGCACCAATCCTTGATACTATTAATTACACTCTGTTATGCTTACAGACAGGAGTCTAGCATGACTGTTCACTGTGAGGCTCTACCAATCAGCTGACTCAGATGGATGTAAACACCCACAGCAAAACAGTGGATGGAGCTTGGGGACTCTTATGAAAGAGTAGGGAGAAGGACTGTAGGCCCTGAAGGGGATAGGAAGACCAACAGAGTCAAATAGCCTAGAACCTTGAGGCTCTCAGAGACTGAACCACTAACCAAGTAAGCATACACAGGTTGGATCTGGGTCTCTCTGCATGTAATTAGCAGATGTGCAGGTTGGTCTTCATGTGGGTCTCAAACAAATGGAGTAAGGCCTATTCCAAAAGCTAATATCTATCCATGGGATATGATCTTCTAGCTAAACTGTCTTGTCTGGAGTTAGTAAGAGACCTAGTCCCTGTGCCTAGCCTCACAAAGACTTGTAGTGCCAAGGTGAGGTGATATCCAGGCAGCGTCCCACACTCAGAAGAATAAGGGGAAGGGATAGAGTGGAAGCATTGTGGGAGAGGATGATTGACCAGGAGGAGTGTCAGTGATCAGGATGTAAAGTGAATAAATTAAATAAACAAACAAAAAAGTAAAAGATAAAATGAAAATAAAAATAAAAAAAACAATGCCTGTAAGTAGGGGGGTATTTTAAAGTGGGGTACAAATCTACACAGAGAATTCTCAAAAAACATATCTCAAATGGCTGAGAAATACTTAAAGAAGTGTGAAACATCCTTAGCCATCAGGGAAATGCAAAATAAACTTTCAGATTCCAATTTTACTCTTGTCAGATGTCTAAGATTAAAAACAAAAATAAAAACAAACACACACACACACACACACACACACACACACACACACACAAAATGGACAGCTCATGGTGGCAAGAAAGTGGAACAAAGGGACCAGGTGGGAGTGCAAACTTATACAGCTGTGGAAATAAATATGGTGATACTTCAGAAATTTGGGAATTGATTGACCTCAAAACTTGTGCCACTTTTGAACATCTCCCCCAAAAGATTCCCCATCCCATCCTACTATTATTTTGGGGGGATATTTTATTTATTTACATTTCAAATGTTATCCCCTTTCCCAGTTTACCCTCCAGAAACTCTCTATCCCTTCCTCCCTCCCCTTGCTTCTATGAGGGTATTCTCCCATCCACCCATGCAATTATTCTTCCCACCACGCCCTGACATTCCCCTACACTGGGGCAACAAGCCTTCACAGAACCAAGGGCCTCTATTCCCTTTTACTCCCAACAAGTCCATACTCTACTGTATATGATCCGGAGCCATGATTGCTCCATGTGTACTCTTTGGTTGATAGTTTAGTTCCTCAGAGGTATTGGGGAGGTGTGGTTCTGATGGATTGAAACTGTTGCTCTTCCTATGTGGTTGCAAAACCTTTTAGCTCATCACTTCTTTCTCTAACTCCTCCATTGGGAACTACATGCTAAGTCCAATGTTTAGATACAAGCATCCACCTCTGTATTTGCCAGGCTCTGACAGAGGCTCTCTGGACAGAGTTATATCAGGCTCCTGTCAGCAAAAGCACTTATTGGCATCCCCAGTAGGTCTGGATTTAATGACTGTATATGGGATGGATCCCCAGATGGGACAGTGTCTGGATGGCCTTTCCTTCAGTCTCTGCTCCACACTTTGTCTCCATAATTCCTTCCTTGAGTATGTTGTTCCCCCTCTAAGAAGGATTGAAGCATTCATTTTGGTCTATTTCTTAAGATTCTTGGTCTTTGACTTGTATCTTGGATATTCCGAACTTCTGGGCTAATATCCACTTATCAGAGAGTGCATACCATGTGCGTTCTTTTGTGATTGGGTTACCTCACTCAGGATGAGATTCTCCAGATCCATCTGTTTGCCTAAGAATTTCATAAATTCATTGTTTTTAATAGTTGAGTAGTACTCCATTGTGTAGATGTATCACAGTTTCTGTATACATTCCTCTGTTGAGGGACATCTGGGTTGTTTCCAGTTTCTAGCTATTATGAGTAAGGCTGCTATGAACATAATGGAGCATGTGTCCTTATTACATTTTGGAACATCTTCTGAGTATATGCCCAGGAGTGATATAGCTGGGTCCTCTGCTAGTACTATGTCCAGTTTCTGGAGGAACTACCAAACTGACTTCCAGAGTGATTGTACCAGATTGAAATCCCACCAGCAATGGAGGAGTTTTCCTCTTTCTCCACATCCTCACTAGCATCTGCTGTCACCTGAGATTTTGATCTTAGCCATTCTGACTGGTGTTAGGGGGAAACTCAGAGTTGTTTTGATTTGCATTTTCCTGATGACTAAAGAAGTTGAACATTTTTTTAGGTGCTTCTCAGCCATTTGGCATTCCTCAGTTGAGAATTCTTTGTTTAGCTCTGTACCTCATTTTTAATAGGATTATTTGATTCTCTGGTGTCTAACTTCTTGAGTTCTTTGTATATATATTGGATATTAGCCCTCTATTGGATGTAGGATTGGTAAAGATATTTTTCCAATCTGTTGGTTACCATTTTGTCTTATTGACAGTGTCCTTTGCCTTACAGAATCTTTGCAATTTTATGAGGTCCCATTTGTCCATTCTTGACCTCAGAGCATAAGCCATTGGTGTTCTTTTTAGGAACTTTTACCCTGTGCCCATGTATTCGAGGTTCTTCCCCACTTTCTCCTCTATTAGTTTCAGTTTATCTGATTTTAAGTGGAGGTCTTTGACCAACTTGGACATGAGTTTTGTACAAGGAAATAAGAATGGATTGATTGGCATTCTTTTACATGCAGACTTCCAGTGAACCAGCACCATTTGTTGAAAATATTCTTTTTTCTCCCCCACTGGGTGGATTTATGACCTTTGCTAAAGATATTTAGGTTGCTTTGTCAAAGCAACTATAGGTGTTTGGGTTCATTTCTAAGTCTACAATTCTATTCCACTGATCTTCTTGCCTCTCTATGTACCAATATCATGCAATTTTTAATCACTATTGCTCTGTAATACAGTTTGAGGTCAGGGATAGTGATTACCTCAGAAGATCTTTTATTGTTGAGAGTAGTTTTACTTATCCTGAGTTTTTGGTTATTCTGAATAAATCTGAAAATTGCTCTTTCTAATTCTATGAAGAATTAAGTGGGAATTTTCATGGGAATTGCATATAATCTATAGATTGCTTTCAGCAAGATGGCCATTTTTACTGTATTAATTCTGCCAATCAATGAGCATGGGAGATCTTTCCATCTTCTGAGATCTTCTTTGATTTCATTCTTCAGAGACTTGAAGTTCTTGTCATATAGATCTTTCACTTATTTGATTTGTGTCATACCAAGGTATCTTTTATTACTTGTGACTATTGTGACAGGTGTCTTTTCCCTAAATTCTTTCTCAGCCCATTTATCCTTTGAGTAAAGGAAGGCCTTCTGAATTGTTTGAGTTGATTTTATATACAGCCACTTTCCTGAAGTTGTTTATCAGGTTTGGGAGTTCTCTGGTGAAATTTTGGAGGTCACTTATGTATAATGTCATATCGTTGCAAATAGTGATAATTTGATTTCTTTCTCTATAACTTGCATTTCTTTGACCTCCTTCTGTTGTCTAATTGCTCTGGCTAGAACTTCAACTACTGTTGTTCCATAGTTGGGGCCTGCTGTTGCAGCCCAGCTGAGGCTGTCTCTCTCCCTGGAAGCAGAGGGCCTGCTGCTGGGGCCTGGGTCTCTCTCTCCTAAAAAGGAGGCAATGTATGAATGAGTCATTTTATTGTAGGAAGGAGAAAATATGCTGGTTAAGTAAAGGGGAAATGAGAGGAAAAAGAGAGAGTGAAATGGAGAGGAAGAAATCAAGAGAAGAGAACAAAGAGCAAAGAGGAGAAATAGGGCAAGAGAGCAAGAGTAAGAGAGTGAGGAGGGGGCAAACTGCCCCTTTTATTGTATGGGGTGTGGCAAGCCTGGCTTGTGGTCAGATGACTGTGTGTGTAAGGTCCAGCTGGGAGCTTGAAGCATTGTCTGCCTGATAGAGCAGACTTATCTCCTGCAGGGGCAGCTGTGGGGTTTGGACTGAAATCTGAACCATAGATCTCAGGAGCTATCACCGAACTTCTACAGTCCCTTGTGAACAAATTTACTTTGCTCAGTAGGTCTCCAGGGTTCTCAGGTGGCCGCTCTACTGGACTCCAGCTGTCAGAACTGCCCACTGACCCACAAAGTACTATATTTAATAGGTATGGAGAGAGTGGGCAGCCTTGTCTAGTCCCTGATTTTAATGGGATTGCTTCAAGTTTCTC
>NW_022196894.1:59131444-59149856 GCF_008632895.1 Mastomys coucha | reverse complement strand
GATGTTGGCTACTGGTTTGCTGTATATTGCTTTCACTGTGTTTAGGTATGGGCCTTGAATTCCTGATCATTCCAAGACTTTTATCATGAAGGGATGCTGAATTTTATCAAATGCTTTGTCAGCATCTAATGAGATGTTCATGTTGGTATTTGCATTGATGGATTTCCATATGTTGAACCATCCTATTTAGATGGTCTCATCTCCAAATTCTTAACCCAGAAAGGCTCCTGTCTAAAGGAAATATGGGAACAAAATGTCCAGCAGTGACTGAAGGAAATGCCATCTAGAAACTATCCTATTTGAGGATCCATCCCTTACACAGATACCAAAACCAGACACGATTGCTGATGCCAAGAAGTGCTTGCCAACAGAAGCATGATGTAGCTATCTCTTGAGAGCCTATGACAGAGCCTGACAAATACAGAGATGGATGCTTGCAGCCAACCATTGGACTTAACACAAAGTCCCCATTGGAGGACTTAGAGAAAGGACTGAAGGAGCTGAAGGGGCTTGCACCCTCATAGGAAGAACAACAATCAAACAATTGGTTTGTTCCTCATAGGAAGAACAAAATCTCTAGTTTGTGGCTTAGTCCCTGAAAGCTCTGAGGGATTGGATACCAATCAACCAGATCCCTCAGAGCTTTCAGGGACTAAGCCACAAACTAGAGTCCACATGGAGGGATCTATGATTCCAGCCACATATGTAGTAGCAGATGATGGCATTGTCTGGTGTCAATAGGAGAAGAAAGCCTTGGTCCAATAAAGACTCAATGTGCAGTAGAATGCCAGGGTGGGGAGGAAGGAATGGGTATGTGGAGCAGGAGAACCCTCATAAAAGCATGGAGGGAGAGAACGAGAGAGAGTGGGATTCCAGAGGGAAATCCAGGAAAGAGGATAATATTTGAAATGTCAATACATGAAATATCCAATAAAAAATGGTACATTTACACAGTTGAGTATTGCTCAGCTGTTGAAAAAATTACATTGTGACATTTTCAGGCAAATAGATGCAACTAGAAATTATCATTCTGAGTGATTGTCAACTAGCCGTTGAAACTTTTAGAGACACACCTGACATAAAATATAGTAAGAAACCCAAATAATGCCTTTTAATATAGGTTTGTTTGAACCAGACAACACCAGAAATTAACTACTTTCACTATGAAAACTATTAGTTCAAAACTTTAACATTAATAAAATCATTTGTTAATAAATTGCCCAGCAATATTCCCAAAATAGTTTTAGGTGGTTTATGTTGAAAACATTAGAGTATTTATAAATTACACTAGAAAAAATTATTTGTATCCACATTATTTGAAAGGATAGTAGACAAATACCCAGGTATTTGCATTTGTCAGTTATTTAAAATATTAAATTTCAAGACATTAAGAAGATGAAATGGGAAATAAAAAATACAATGGTATTTTCACTTATACTTTAACAAGCATGGACTATTCAAGTTAACTCATATATGTGAGAGTCTTGATTATACTGAAGTCATGATATATTTTTAAGAAATTGCCTCTAGGAATAAAGCATTTGCTAAATATCCTCCCAATCATCTCCACGTGTCGATTTTTTTTTATGTCATTCTCTGCCTGGAAACACAATTTAGGTTTGGATACTGTAAAAGCTTTGTTATGTTTATAATTACATATGTATATTAGTTATTTTTGTTAGTTATTAGTTACTTTATTAATTAATTTATTAATTAATTAATGTATACTTGTTAATATATTAGTTAATTTTTAGGCATTTCAAAATAAAATACTACATATAAAAATACATTTATTATATAATGTTGTAAAGAAGATTCAGGAAATGGATATATAAATCATATATGGTAGTTCTTTATGAAACTATAACATATGTGAATCTCCAAAAAATTAAATACCTAGGATTATTCTTAATATTTTATTTATTATAAAAGAAAGAATTTCAACCTATATGAAGATAGTTTCTATCTTATATTAGACAATCTGCAAAATTAGATGAAACATGACAATTGCCCAAATATGATTAAAGCCAATTCTGTGATTGTAATCATGTAAATAAGTTCATTTAATATCCAAAGTCAGTAAGCTTTCTGACTAGAGGCATGCTGTAAATAAAAAGTATAAGTTGAGGAAGGTATTTCTTTAACTTATTCACCAATATTTTGAAATTACCAGGTACCAGTAAATTTCTGTTATAGGTTTTTGGAGAAGAACAATGACAACACTACAGATATTCGACAGTGAGTTAGCTTGGCAAATTTCTAAACAGATGAATACACATTATGGATATTTGTATGCAAATTTTAGAATCACTCACATTTTTATCTTAAAAATAAACTTTGATGAGAATACTTACAGTATGGAAATTATAGAAAAAACAAATCAATACTTTTTCTTCTAGAATTCATTGTCCAGACGTCACAGCAAACAATTGTCACAGTGAGATGAATTATGCACAACACAAATTATATCTTATTGCATAGTTCTTAGTGATAAAAACTGCACTAATAAAAAATTAATTATAGATACTCAATAGGTTATATAGTAGAAGAACACATTACAACAATAAATAAGTTAGTGAGATTAAGACTCATCAAACAAAAACAATGAAGTTTTGTGGGAGTTAACTCACACATAAACTTTCATATATGAATCTGGAAGAAATATATTTGGCCTAGAGAACAAATACAGAAAAGGAGTTGAAGAGAAAAATTTTGTTGTGTATGCAAGGAAGGATTAATGTACAATACCAGAGGCTGAGTGAGATGTGTAAAGTAGCAGAAGGTAGGATTACAGAGGTGTAAGTCTTATTAAGTTACTTTCTGAAACCTTACAGAGGATAGTGGTGAGAAATTGTGGAGTTGCATACTAAATGGTAAGATCAAGGTATAGCCTATTTTCAAAGTGTAGCTGCTACTTAAAAAGTCTTTAGGTCTGCCATATACTATATCACATGCATCCCCACAAGAAAGGACAGCAACTGTAACAGCACAAGAGAAGTAGATATCATAATGCCCAGGATGCTCCACATACCTCAAAACCAAAGCCAATAAAGAATTTTTTGGTAGGAAATTGCATGGAGTCTTCAGAAGTACTAGCAAATCCCTGAATGGTGAGATTGGGGAAGCTGAGCTCCTATTTTGACAGCTGAGTTACCTTTGGTCCTGAAAATAAAATGGTTCATTTATTCATATCCCAGTCATCTAGGCTTCCTGTACTATCTGTTGCTTTATTGTGAGGTTTTAGAGCACTCTTAAAATAAGCTTACCTCTATTCAGCATTTTATAGAGCCACTAAAATCAACATGACTTTTAAATATTTCCATAATTAAATTGTGTCACTGCAGATGTCTTGTCCTGTGCCCACTGAAAATCTTGATAATCAAAGAGTTTGGTTGCTATAACTAACATCACTGCCAACAATGCAAAGTTATAAAGGTATATATTTCTTTACACCAGAAATTTGTGTTATTCATCTTAAGAATAAGATGTTGGCAGCAGATATAGTAGTTATTGTAATGTATCTTTAGGCTCTGTTGAAATCAGACCTTAACAGAAATTTCTCCCATACATGTGACTGATAAGCTATGTCTAGACTAAATAATTATTTCATGACTATAATGTGATCACAGCAATGAACAAACATAATGTTTAAGTGGTAACCTGTTCTATTGCAGGATGATGACTATAATCTATGAAAAAATTAGTGCTAAGGTGTTTGAAAGAACCACCTGTGTCATCTCCTCCCACCCATGTACCTTAATGAGAATTTTTAGTAATTGACCATAATACTCTTGATGATACATAAATAAAATTACAATTGGATATCTTTTAACTATTACTTCATTGAGATTTAGAATAAATCATAAATAACTTATAATCCAGGGAAAACATTATACTCCTGTTAATAATATTTGAAGTGAATTTATCCAAAATACTTTTCTATCCTTCAATATCAAAATATATTTCATATAGGTACAGCTATTAATAATTTTAATATTTATATTAAGTGAAAATATGGTCATTTGTAGATAAGATAGTACTTTTGAAATATGCCACTGTAAATTCAGCACAATAACTCAAAACTGTATTTCATATGTTAAGGGTACAACTAACCTACTCCTTTTCAAATGACTTGCTTCAAATTTGGCTTCATCTAAATTAATTAAAAATAATTCTTTCAAGACTAGTAGCCTTGTTCAGTGAAAGTGAAAGCCTAAGATTTAACCATAATATTTCTGTATCAATAATTCAGAAAGTAAAATGCATGATATCAAGCAATGAAAGCTTGTGAGACATGGCAAACAATGGTAATGAATTGCAGAATTACATATATATTGTACATAGATAATATGTCAGCATGAAAACTTAATAATCATATCTACTTATGCATTATTAATAATATAAAGAAATAATAGAATAATTGTAGTATTAGAATAATACATAGAATGGAATAATCTGTTTTCACATTTCCCAGTGCTCCATGTGATAAGTTAATAGATGAAAATTCAGAAATTACCAGTAGAATACTACCACTATCTTCAGAAAGTGAACAAGCTGATACTACACTGGTTATTTATTTTAGACCCGTAAGAGTAGCTAAGAATCTTGTATTTTATTCAGCTGCCATGGCTCCTAAGGCTCTTTTACTACATTATAACAACTCTGTCATATTTATGACCATGATTGACATGGATGAAGGTTCCTGACTAATTTTTTAGCCAATACATTTGATTTAGGCTCATTTAGTATTCTATTAGATTTATGATATGCTTTTGCCAGAAATGTAACAAAGGGGCCTACTCTTCTAATTACTTCTGATGAAGTCAAGCATGATTATGAGATATTTCACTACTGATCATGTTAAATTTAATCACTTAATTAATGTTATCCATGACAGATTTCATTATTGTTCAGTTACTTTTCCTACATTTTGGGAAAATATTTTTAACACTTTATTTTGATGGAATTTGTTTTCAAATCTATTAAATATATAGTTATAAATATTCTTCTTCAAAATTAATTGTAAAAACAGTACTCTAGGTTGGTGCTTTATTGCACCATTTCATAATATTAAAATTACCACATATTTGTTATGAAAATTCATTCTAGTTTTCTAGATAAGGCAATTTGATGTTTATAGTGATTATGAGTGGTGGTGGCTGTGATAGTTGTGTTGTTGGTCATGATGGTGAAGTTGTTGATGGATATGTTGATAATGCTGGTGAAATAAGGATGATTCTCTTCTCTCATCTTTTAAAATATTTTATCTTTCTTTCTGTTTTTGTTTATTTTTTGTTTCTCATTTTTTCTGTTATTAATTCTAGACACAATCTTTCTTTGTAACAGATCTGGCTGCCCCGAAACTGACTATGTACACGAGACTGTCGTCAAACTCATGGCTTCATCTTTCTACATATTCTGTAGGTCAAGATCCTCAAGAGACAGAATCTTGAGATATGTTAATAATCTGTTCCTTACCAAGTACATATTTGAAATTTTAAGGACTCTGGTATTAAATTGATAAAAAACAGTATTAGCAGTATTAGTGTGATGTTGATGGATTATCTTTTTCTAACTCCACATATTACACAGCTTTTTTTCTTGTTAATTTCTACATTCTTTCGGTACTTATATCCATCTACACTCTTAAATTTGCCTTATTACTCCATGAGTTACAGTGTATTGCCACCATTCCTTTGTCAAATGAGCTGAAGTTGAGTAAAAGAAATCATAGCAAAACAACATCTCAGTTATTTGCACACACATAATTGCATCAATATTTCTTGACTGTTGAATGAGAAAACAAAAATCAGTTTTGTATTTATTGCTTACTTTAATTTTTCTTCAGAAGTACAGGTTTTTTTCCAAAAAACAATCTTAATAAAATATTTTAAATCAGAAAAATTCCATAAAATGATTTTTGATGTAATTTATAATAATAAATAAAAAAATCCTGGCCCTGGATATGTTTATTGCTGTAGTGTGGTATTATTTTCCTCTGAGATTCTCATTGATTGGAACTAGGCTATACATAGTGACTTTTTTTTAATGTATTAAGAATGTGAATACACACAAATTTTAGGTTGCCTTTAGAAGAATCACTAGTTAAGGAATTTTTCACAGATATGGAGAACTGGAAATCAAGTGAAATTTGTTGTCTGTGAGAATAAATTGTGTCATTCCTTTTATGTGATGTAATGGCAAAAACTAAAATCTTGCTCATAAGATGATGGGACACAAATTTCCCTGATTGCATCCACATTACCAGACCATTTATAGCTTATTTTCCCATAAACCCCAATATTTAGAACTATCTTCAAGGCTAATATTCTAATATCTCCTACTTTTTTGTCCTACTGTATTATTATACCTATATTTTCATCTTACTGTATGTGAACATAACCCTACCATTGGTAAAAAAGTGACTCTGGCACTGTAAAGCTGATTTTATCATCCAATGCTTTTATTAATATCTTTAACTTGACTTCAAAACTATACTTCATATCTTTGAGAATCAAGTTTTTAAATTGGTTTTCCTTAACCAGACTCCACTAATATCCAAAGGAACATTTTCCCAACTCTTTCCAGTAGTCTTGCTTCACACATTTTTAATAAATTCAGTTTGTTTTGTCATATTCTCTATTCAATTTTTGGATCTTTCTTACTCCTTATGTAATTTATTTCTAATTTGCATTCAATAAGTTCACACATTCTACTATAATAGTCTATGGATTTTGACAAGAACATAATGTTCTATATCCATGTTATGATTTGAAAATTGTTTTACATTTAAAATCTCAATTTTCTGACATAATCAATGCACTTTCATTACTATCTTTGGAAACTACAGATATTTCACCATCTCTACATCTTTGATATTTCAGAATGTCAAATAAGATGAGCATACATGGTACAGCCCTCCTGAACTGACTTCTTTGCAATGTGTATTTAAAAATCATCTATGTTTTCTATTACTTAATTTTATATTCTGTTATGTCTTTATATTTATGCATAAAATCCCTTTATAAACCTACTTGCTGGAAGGCATCATAGTAATTTTCAGTTTTCAGTGATTATAAAGCTTTATAACTAACTTTTATGCAGATTTTATGGAAATTATCTTAAATATAAACATTCTTTATGATACATCCATAATTATTTCTATACAACACTGAAAATCTTTCAAAATGATTATAACACTTGGTGCTCATAATAGCAACAGTTGAGAAATTTTGATGTATAATATTCTCACCACTATAGTTTTCATTTACTTATATTTATAAGAATATTATCTCACTCTTGGATTAGGTACATTCTCAGGGAAGGATAATATTAAGGATTCCTTAGAATGATGAAATTATAGAGTAATTTGCAATGTTTCTTCTTTAGTTTAGTATTCAAAGGCTTTGTCTTTGTATTGAAAGACAATATTTGTTCTCTGATTTTTCACTCTAGAATTATTTGTATATGTTAAATGTAAGTAATTCATATGACATAAAATTCACATGACTTTATATATAATTGCCACCTAGGAATTTATCCACATTATGAACATGTTGCATATGTTTAAGAAAAATGATTCTAATATTGGTAACTCCAACTCACTGTTCTTCTTTAAAATTTATGTGTAAATGTTTTATGTAAAGCCTTTGTCAGATGCTTATATTTTACAATACATTCTTTTCTAGACATTTCATAATTCTTAGGTTTTGTATCTTCTTTGTTCTATTGGAAACATTTCCACATGTGGGTTTTAATTATTGTGTATGTATTTGTTCATTTTGCGACAGGAAAGAGCTACTCAACTTGTGCATACTTAACAAGAAGTTTGTCACTGTGCTGTATCCCCAGTTACATTCATGTTTGATTTGAAAGACTATCAATACAAAAATCAGTGTCTATGTTTGTAGGCATCTAGATAGTTTTTAGCTCTCCATAATATCTTCATGTTTGTATTCATTCTTATTTTTCAGCTCTAATCTTAGCTCTTTTTGCTCCTGTCTGCATCCATATGAAGTGTAATATGAAGTATTTAATGATCTATAAAACTTTTTATTTGTTATTTGGCTGGGAACATGCTGGAAATTAAGATCACTTTGAAATATTATACTTCAACAATTTCATATATTCTAATTTAGAAACTTTGGAGAAGGTACATTTCATTTTCTAGATTTTTTTATTTTCTATTTTATACATGAAGAATCAAGATATGTTTACCCAGATGCTTTTAAATTTAATTTCCAAGTATTTACTTTAATCAAACCATTAATTTTAATTTAACTTTATAACAGATAATATTTTTAAATGCTTACTGGTAAAACAGAGAGCAATTGATTTTGTTTGTATTTTATCTAATGACATTCATTAGCACCTGCTTAACTCATAACTGAGTAAATATGAGTTTTTAAAACATATTTTCATATCTAACTTTTTGTGTGCTTTTGTACATGTGTAATAATATGGACATATGAGTATAGTTTCGAACAGAGACTTATAAAAGTTTCTAGAACACCAGGAAGTGGAGCCAAAGGCAGTTGTAAGCTACTGGACAAGGGTGCTGGGAAAAGAATACTTGGTTCTCTAAAGGTGTAGCACACTGTTTTATACTTAAATTCTCTGGTTCTCATAGATAATCAAGTTTGTCATAAATGAAGAAAGCTATACACATTACATACATATATACATATATGTATACACATATATATATACACACATATACACATATACACACAGAGACACAGACACAAACACATACACACACACACATACATACACACACACATATATGCTACCTGCTCTACTATAAAAACAAAAATCCTGCCTTCCAGTATCTATAGTTTCCTCTGTACTACATCCAGCCACTCCATGCATTCAAACCTCTCATCATCGACATCTGTAGTCTTTAGAAAAGAAAGTTAATCTGAAATCTTCATGCTTTTTCTTCAACAGGCCAGATCTATCCTGGGTCCCACATCCAGTGTGCTGGTCTAGTATGGCCACCCTGCCTGTCAGTAATTGTTATGTAAAGTTCTGCTAGAATTCCTGCTAACACTCCTACCTCATATGTGTCATCGAAACAAGGCTATATCCATCCTTTCAACCCAGCAAGATCTATCCTAACACTACAATTCTGGGCCAGGAATTAAATCCTGTACATTTGGCCATGAGCTTTTATATACCTGATGCTGCTCACATGACCAAAATTCAAAGATTAGAGATCCCAGAAACCTAGGGTAAGACTCAGCATTAGTGGCCTAAAAAACAATTATACATGAAATGAGTCCTGATATTAGTCTGTTATACTTATATATGGGTATCTTATTCTGTCATCATCAGAGAAGCTTCCTCTGCCAAAAGAGGAAAGATGCTGTAATCAACATCTGAGTATGCTGAGACACTAAGGCTCACATTGAGAACACTTAAATGCAAGGCATGTAAACATGTGTAATGTGCAGATAATTCAATGTTTGCATATAAACATTTAAATTCCATGCCATCTATAGCTTTGATGAATAGTTGTGTGTTTCTTGTTGCTCATCTATCTGTTCCAGAAAATTCACGCAAGTTGCTATATTTTTGAGGCTCTATCATAGTTATATTTTATGAAAATTTCTTCCTGGATTAATTTAAAAGCTATATTGATTTCCTCTATTATTGGCTATAAGCATTATAAATGGACAGAGGTATTATACTATCTTTACTCACTTCATCTTTGTTCTGAAATCTCAAGTTATGCTGTCTTCTTCCCTATATAAGTTCTATCAAAGCCTATTGAGATCTTGCATTTTCTAAGCCTATCATTTTAATCTGATCTTTACCTTGGCTGTTTTTCTGGCTTGCACCAGAGAACTTACAAATTCACCCTCAATAGTTACTGCTTAGTTTATTCAGCTTTCTGGTATCTCAAGTATATCAATATTCATTGCAAGCTTCAATCACATCTTTCAAGTATTATATACTTGTTATTTCTGAGATAAAGTCTACATGCATGTTCAAGCACTTAGGAAGGTTCTTTCTGTAGCAAGGCATGATTTTACAAGGAATACATGGATTAGCCATGCTAAGTGTCACAAAAGGCATTCTTAAATACAGTATTTTTAATCATAACTTATCTTTGATTGCATTCAATATGCCATATACCAGCAATAATAGCGTGTTCAAAAAATAGGAGGAAATTATATATTGTGTTTTGATTGCTTTTCCAATTAGATTTAAGGAAGGAAGTACAGAATATTTGCCAACTAAAAGACAATATCACAAACTCTTTCTTTACTTTCTCACAAATAAATTCTTAATTTTGTATATATTTAGAAAATAATATCTTAAAAGTAATAATATTTTCTTTTATAAATGTTAGGATTTGACAATAATACCAGCAGCACTGAATGTATTATAAAAATAATAAAAAAGTCCACATGTATATTTTAAAGCATGATTATGTTAAAAATATGTACAAAAATAAAGAACTATGAAATATGTTTATGTTCATTTACCAAATAATTTCTAAATTATGAATTGTTTAAGTTGTATTGCATTATAATGAGAATAGTTACATGATTTCAATTTATCTGAATTTGTTAACATTTAAAAACATATTTTAAGTAAATAGAATTATATCACATTCTTGTTTCCCTTTTGTACCATAACTCCTCCCAGAGACTCCCCCTTCAATACCTATAAGATCTTTTTTTGTCATGTTCTTTAAAATCTATAAAATATTATAACAATAAAAATAAGTATTATAAAAGTTGTTTGATATAAAACAACAGTCAATTTAACAGTCTTATGTAGATGCTTGTCTACAGCAATACTGAAAATACATATGTTTTTCTCAATATAAATTTTAAATAACTCCAAACATATCAACTGTGTATTTCAAAATAGTACATCACTACTAATATTTTCTTAAATGAACATAAATATATAAAGAGCTTTTGTTTGTTTGTTTTGTGTCTAGTAGAGCTTAAAATCTTGGCTCTTATTGTGGTAACTTGATACAAGAATTACAAAAGTCAAGCAAAGCATTCAGTCTTACTCTTTGTTGTTCTCTTACAAACACCCTCCCAATTTAATTGTCTACATTTCTTTTGGATATATAAATACTTTTAAAATATGTAAGCTGTTCTGAAAACCATAGTTTAGTGTGAAACATGAAATAAACAATAATACTAGTAGAGAGGCTGAGATAGGAGACACAAGATCTTAAGACCATTATGTTGTACACAGCAAGACACTGCCACAAACAAACAAGCTGAAAGTGTATATGGATTGTATAATATTGGACCTATTTCTCCAACTATCAAATTAGAGAGACCATTGGATGACAGTCAATAAATTTCTAATTCTTCATATTTTTGGATTTCAATTGATTAGGATATGTTGGTAATATTAATTTTCATATTAAGATATTAAGAAAAAGTTATTGTTACTTCCTGTTGTTTTTGTTGTAAGAGGTGGAATTAGGTTTGTGTGAATTTGTTGAAAGATTACTTTCTTGCTTCTTCTAGGGTGCAGTTTTGCTCCTTATGTTGATGTTTTCCATCTATTATCCTTTGTAGGGCTGGATTTGTGGAAAGATGCTGTGTAAATTTTGTTTTGTCATGGAACATCTTGTTTTTTTTCATTGAAGGTAATTGAGAGTTTTGCTTGGTATAATAGCCTGGGCTGACATTTTTGTTCATGCAGGGTCTTATGACATCTGCCCAGGATCTTCTAGCTTTCATAGTCTCTGGTGAGAAGTCTGGTGTAATTCTGATAGGCCTGCCTTTCTATGTTACTTGACCTTTTTCCCTTACTGCTTTTAAAATTCTTTCTTTGTTTAGTGCATTTGATATTTTTATTATTATGTGACAGGAGGATTTCTTTTCTGGTCCAGTCTATTTGGAGTTCTGTAGGCTTCTTGTATATTCATGGGCATCTCTTTCTTTAGGTTAGGGAAGATTTCTTCTGTAATTTTGTTGAAGATATTTACTGGCCCATTACCATGGGAGTCTTCTCTCTCTTCTATATCTATTATTGTTAGATTTGGCCTTCTCATTGCATCCTGGATTTCCTGGATGTTTTGGGTTAGGAGCTTTTTGCTTTTTGTACTTTCTTTGACTGTTGTGTCAATGTTTTCTATGGTGTCTTCTGCTCCTGAGATTCTCTCTTCTATCTTTTGTATTCTGTTGGTGATGCTTGCATCTACGATTTCTGATTTCTTTCCTAGGTTTTCTATCTCCAGAGTTGTCTCTCTTTCTGATTTCTTTATTGTTTCTATTTCAATTTTTAGATTTTGGATGGTTTTGCTCATTTCCTTCACCTGTTTGATTATGTTTTCCTGTAGTTCTTGAAGAGATTTTTGTGTTTCCTCTTGAAGGGCTTCTAGCTGTTTACCTGATTTCTCCTGTATTTCTTTGAGGGTGCTATTTATGTCTTTCTTCAAATCCTGTATCATCGTCATGAAAAGTGATTTTATATCTGAACCTTGCTTTTCAAGTGTGATGGTGTGTCCATGACTTGCAATGGTGGGAGTATTGGGTTCTGATGATGCCAAGTAACCTTGGTTTGTGTTGCTTATATTCTTATGCTTACTCCGAATCATCTGGTTATCTCTAGTGCTACCTGCCCTTGCTAAATCTGACTGAAGCCTGTCCTTCCTATGATCCTGGTTGTGTCAGAACTCCTCAGAGTCAAGCTGTCTCTATGGTTGTGTGATTTTGGGATCCTGAGACCCTGGGCTTCTTAGAGCACCTGGGAGTGGAGCTCCCTCTGGGTGTTTTGGGAATGACTGCAGATTTTGTGCCCAAGGTCTGCTCAGGGCACCTGCCAGCCCAGACAGACTGGATGCAACCTGAGCCACTGGGGTGGCAGGGTTCCTGAGTGCCTGGGTCTTGCTGGTCCCAGTTACTCCTGGTGTTGGGACAGATGTTTTGTCCTCCTCATCTCTGATCCTGGGCGTGTTAGAATGACTGGGAGTAGAGCTTCCTCTGGGTGTTGTGGGACTTGAACCCCTGGGCTGCCAGAGTTCCTGTGTGCCTGGTTCTGCTGGTCTCAGTTACTCCTGGTGTTGGGACAGATGCTATGTCCTCCTCACCTCTGATCCTGGGCATCTAAATTATGAATTCTTAATGATGAATGCTTAATGAAGTATTTCCAAGTTAAATAAATAACTAGCACTATATCCACTTATGATACTAGATTTGTTTTCTTTCAGAATAATTTAAGGCCTTTAAATTCAGAATCAATCAGCATACCATATGGCATGTCCTCATTCAGTCTTTCATGGGGAAATAGCTTATCATTTATTCATCTTTCCCCCTGGTGACATTCTTTTATTAATATTCACAAGGAATTGCTTCTCTAGTTTGTAATCAAGGCCAGCTACAATACACCATTTCTATATACATTGTCTATTCTTTCTCTTTTGACAATTATGTACAATTTAAAGAATGAAAATATTAATTCTTAACTGTGATTTTTTTTACCATTTTAAAATAAAAAATATATTATCATTCCCCTTAAGTAAATAGAAATGAAAACTTGTAGTTAATTAGATATAGGTATTACCTGAAACTTTGGCAAATGATTATAAGAAATATCACTTAAAATGAAAACTGTTTAGCTTCATCAAAATAAAAAAAAATCCTTTATCTTCTCAAAAACAACACATGACTCTTAAAAACTGTACTCAACATAGTATAGCCATAACAACTCAAATTTTACATGAAACCCACATAGAGACTATGGGTGAATTAATCCCCTACATATTATTTTTAAAATCTAAGTTCTTATAAAACCCAATCCATCTCTGTCTTTCTACTTTCACGTAAAGGTTTTGTAGTTATGTATATATCTATGTCCCTATATATCTAATGCATCTATCTATTTATCTGTCTTCATCATCATCTATTCATCTATCTATCTATCTATTTATCTATCTATCATTAATCTATATCAATATCTATCTATATTGGTCATCTATCATCTATTTGTATCAATCATTTATCTCTATTGATCATTTATTTATTTATTTATTTATTCAACTTTTTTTATTAGTAGGGAAGTTTCAATAGTCAAAAAATGTCTCTTAAGACAATAGAAAACCTCATTTATGAACTCCTACACAATAAAGAAACAGTTTACATTTTTAATCCACATCATGACATAATAAAAAATATTCAGCCTTCTCCTCCAAAAAAAATTCAGTTGACAAGGAAAGTTCAGAAATGCTGAGCAGAGAAAAGATGAAAAAGAACATCATGCCACAAGAATAAAGATACTAGATGGTCTGAATTATTGTTTGGGGTTTTCTTTTAGAAAGTCAAGAAAAGCAGAATTTTGATTACTAGGATTATATTTCCAGGAACAGAGATTTTTGTTGTTTTATTTTGTTTCTTGTTGTTGCCCTTATTTTTTAGTTTCAAGAATTGTCTCAAACAAATAAAAATTAAAGTCAGGAAAGAATATTCAAACAATACTTATTTCACAAATACCAATTTCTAAATAAAACTTTATTCAAACATCTCCAAGTTGTGTCAGTGAAAATTGGGGGATATTTGGACATCATGCAACTCTGGAATCAAAAATCAAATCAAATGATGGGGTATAATTCATCTTGAAATTGTCAGTTTTGAAAAGCGGGTTGCTGATACCGTTCAGTTGCAGCATGCTTACTACCATACTCCAGACCTAAGATGAAATCTGTAGTATTGTAGACAAGAAATGTATAGACATGTAGTAGACAAGAAAAGCAAAGGCCTCAACCCCAAACATTCTGGAAGCTGATTTCAGGTGATCGAAAGGTAGAGGACAGACTAAGTTACTGAGTGAAAAACATCCAAAACATACAAGTTCCATGAAGCAGGAGCAGGCGGGTTAATGAGCAGGGAAAGGGGGGATGGGATAGGGGTTTGCTGGAGGGGATAAAATTTGCAATGTAAATAAAGAAAACATCTAATAAAAATTATCTTTAAAAAAATATATATATATATATAATCTCCCATGTAGTCAATTATTTTTGAGGTTGCAGGTATTAGTTCTTCAGGTACTTTTAGTGTTGCGTAAAATATTCCTACCATGGAGAAGATTATCGTACTACAATTTCTAGGAAGACAACTAGATCTGCCTTCCAGATTATTGTTACACAGTTGACTTAAAATACTTAGTTGTTTACTAAGAAATCTAGGCTCATAATAAATCAAGGTAGGCATCCCATTGTGTTCCTTCCTGAGGAACCAGTTTACTTCGTCTTGTGTTAACAGACTTTAGAATCACATTTTCCTTGAGCTGGTTGATTTTGTCTGTTCCCTAGAGTGAAGGTTGTTTGTGAAGCCTGTGTAGTTCTCACTGGTTTCTAGTTAAAATCTCAAAACTTTAACTTGCCTTCCTACCGCTAGTGCAGGATTTTTAGAGTGTATCATTTCCTTTGAGGTTCATATAATGGCACAGTCGATGTTTGCTGTCAGCTCCTCTGGGCCATTGATTGCAGTTTCCAGATTATTAACTTTCTTTGCTAATTTGTTCAATTTAGATTTTAAACCTTTATGCCCCTTTTGTATACTATCTGTCTTTTTGTCAATTTTCATTAGTGGAGTGTGAGTGCAAAACCATCAATGGCAGGTCTATGAGTTTTGATTCTACCCCCCACAGGATGTTCTGTGTATTGTCTGCAGAAAGTAATTTAGTGTAATATTCATAGTGACAATTTTTTTTCTAGATCCATTGATCTTATTCTGACCATTAAAAAACTTTCTAAATAAAAGAAAATAAGTCAAATGACTTTCTGGCAGATAAATAATCTTCCAATTAGATGACTTGATCCAGGTGGCCTGTAGTCAATTTCATTTTGTCTTATCAAGTTCACTTTGTTTCAAAGAAAGCTGAATATTTGAAAATAAAGCAGGAGGAGGTGGGTGCTGAGCAGGGGGAGCGGGAGGGAACAGGGGTTTGCTTTAGTTTTTGTTCTTTTCTTTTCTTTTCTTCTCTCTTTTCTTTTTGGAGGGGAACCTGGAAAAGAAGATATGCAAATAAAGAAAACATCTAGTAAAAAATAAAAATTAAAAAAAAAAAAGAAAAGAAAGATGATCATCTTAATTTTTTTATCTAATTGCATATATTTTACCATTTCTTATATATTTACTTATTTAGCATCTATTTTCTGTGTGCGTCCATGTGCACCACAGTGCATGCATGAAAGCAAGAGAACACTTTTGGGACTCAGTTCAACCCCTCCACTGTGTGGGTCCTGGTGATAGGCCTCTAGTTCTGGGGCTTTCTTCATCCATGGAGACATCTTGCTCACCCTATTCACATGGTTTTTCATATCAAGTTCAAACATGGTGATATAAATTAGAATATTGATATAAATATTCTGGAAAGAAAATAAAAATTGCATAAAATTGAAACAAGTTGTAATTTCTCATTAGTAGATATTACAATATATTTTTTCATTATATTTCATACATATATATATTTGTAAAAGATTTTTCCATAAGACCTCATTTTCATATTTATTAAGGCATTAATATTTCTAATATTAGGGTACTATCTATTCTGTGAACAATTTATGCCATATCCATTAGACATCTTTGTTAAAATAAATTAAAATTTTATCTCAGTAAGGCCTTCATAAACATTAATACTGTGGTTAATTGAGACTGCTGGTCCTCCTACAGGTTTGCCCTCTTCCTCAGCTTCTTCCAGCTTTTCCCTAATTTAACCACAGGGGACAGCAAGTTCTATCCATTGGTTGGATATAAATATCTGAAACTGACTCTTTTTTTTTTGTGTGTGTGTGTTGTGTGGTATCATCTCAGCTGTTGTTTAATATTGTCCAATCATTTAAAAAAAAGACACCTCAAGTAAGAATACAGAATTTATATATCACATATAGGAAACAGATATTTGTGTGCATGGATAAAGACCACTTACATTTTAAAATGAATACATACAATTTGTTCTATTAAATTCCAATGTTATATGTCTCCTAATCTAAATCACATACTCAGTAATCAGTTCTCTCTGAACTAAGCAAATAGTATACCTAGCATACACAAGTAATACATTTCTATTCACTAAACAAAACTGATATCCTCCAGTTTACATTCATGAATTCTTTCTGTCAGTAGAATTAGTTAGTGGCATTTCCCTTAACAATATAAAATGACTTTTTAAATTTTCAGCATTTGAAGAAAACAATACACATTGTATACTGGTTCTGAATCATAAATTTAATAATACCAATTTGGTCAGTTTATTATAAATGATTTTTAAACGTACTCAAATTTCTATGTCAACCATTAATATTGTTTCCTACTTAAAATGTGAAAATATTTTCTTGAAGTATGTAGAATTGTCTGATGCTTACTGAAATACATTATATTGTATCATATGTGCTAAGTGCACAAGTCCACTGTAATAAAACTTCAACTACATCACTATAGGATTCAAGGTAGATCAATATGCTACACTGTAGCTCAAACCACATGGAAATCCTATACAACAGTGTAGCTTCACTTATAAAGGGGAAGATGATGGTTAAATTCAATTGTTTAACTTCAAAGTCAGCTTAGGTAACACCAAGATAACATCAACATCATGAAGTGAATATTGAAAGGCTTAACTATGATATTTTTAAGAGATTACAATACCAACATGATACCTTTGAATAAAAACATCTTCACTTTCACTACAATTTCATTAGCTGTAATGTTGGGAGCTGTTGGGCGCTGGCCCAACACCAGCCACGTAAACTCCAACTCCGTACATCTGCGCAACGCCAGCCACATAGGCGTGTTTACTCTGCACACCTGCGTATGCTTGCCTTTCCTGCTGCACCCTCTCCAAATGGGTGACACAGTGGTCAGCAGACACTGCTGAGCCAATCAGGCATCGACACATCCACACAATAGGGTTTATTAGCCAACCGCTCCAGAGGGCGGGGTCCTTCTCTCACATAAAACTTGGGCGCTCCTAATAAAGTGTGGTTGAGAAGAATCCTGCTGTTGTTGTCCTTCCTGCTGGCAGGTAGTCGCGACAAGTGGTGCCGAAACCCGGGAATCAACATCTACGGCCCCCAGAGAGGACCCCCAAGGAGGAAATCCTTGGGAGGATTCAGAACTCAACACACAGAGCGGTGGTATTGGCTGTTGAGAAGAATCCTGTAGTGTTGTGTTATCTTTGTTACAGCTTTGTGGATTCAGAACTATTCAGCTGAGGAACGGTGGTACTGGTAAAAAAAAGTAGCGGCATGCTGAAAAAATTAAGGTTCCTGATTAAACTGCATGGAGAAGGGCTTGGTGTTTGCCTCCTTATTTCCGCTGGACGGGTAAGGTGTCAGCGGCATATGGTGGAAACCAGACACAGAAAAGGCTCAGAACTCCTTGCAGACAGGGCAGTGCACTGGAAGGTTCTCGGTAAAGAGACAATAAGG
>NW_022196894.1:59127732-59130881 GCF_008632895.1 Mastomys coucha | reverse complement strand
GAGGCTGAGTATCTGCACAAGCTGCTCTTAAAGGGGACAACAGCTTTTTGCACTAAACTGCTAGCACCGTTGCCCCTAGAGTAAAAAAGCTTAAAAAGGAAACTTGGAACAGCTGTAGCTCTGGATGGCTGGAAGGACTGATGGGAGATGTTTTGTGGGTAATCACCTAGGTAAACCAAGTCACCCTCAGGCATATGCCATCAGTTCCTGCACTGCACAAAGAATCAAACAAAAATATATATTTTGGTGATGCTGAAAGTTTGTTTTGAGATTTATATGTTACAGAAATGTGCAGCCTTGGTGAATTTCCTCATCTAAATTGCCTGTTTGAACTCCTGGTATCCTGAACTTCAGCCTGATCCAGTTAAGATGCAGACATCAGAAGACTAGTTTTGTTTTTCCTTCCACCCCCCCTCATATCTCTACGCCCTCGTTCAGCTTGAAGAAGTTAAGATGAGTCGTCTACCCGGTTCCCTGGGCTTTGGGGCTAGAAAAAATTGTTAATAAGTTGTGTTTCTAGAAAATGTAAAATGGTTATATTTGAAATGGGAAAGAAATAGCCAGATTCAATTGTATAGCTATAGAAAGCCTTATATTTTGTTATTAAGTTACATTGTGTGACTAGAACATTGGAGTCAAATCCATCTCTTTGAGGGATTTCACTTCTTGGCTCTCTTCTGCATTTTCCTTCTTCAAAGAATGGGTGGGGGTGGCTTTATTTGGAACAGTTCTCTTGTGTGGTCTTGTGTTTTGCCTATGGCTCCTTGGTCATCTCAAACGGCAACATTAGAGCGAAAAGGTGATGGTAGAGCTTATGGAGCTAGATCAAGGCGTTTCTCTTCAAGGTTGGCTGGCAGGCCTATAGTGCGGTTAAACTCAGATCCCCGAGTTTAAGGCCTTTGCACACCAAGTGGCCTTGTTGTCATTGCACCTTGGAAGGCTTAAACTTTTCACCCTGATGGCCTTTGCTCCACGCCGGGATTTTGTCCCCTGCATGCGGGAAGGCATTGGGATAGGCTATGGTTCCTACCCTCGATCGGGCATGTCCCCATGAAGGCAGCTCCTTGATGGGGTATACCAAGATGTCTTTATTAAAACAAAAAGGAGGAACTGTTGGGAGCTGTTGGGCGCTGGCCAACACCAGCCACGTAAACTCCAACTCCGTACATCTGTGCAACGCCAGCCTCATAGGCATGTTTACTCTGCACACCTGCATATGCTTGCCTTTCCTGCTGCACCTTCTCCAAATGGGTGACACAGTGGTCAGCAGACACTGCTGAGCCAATCAGGCATCGACACATCCACACAATAGGGTTTATAAGCCGACCCGCTCCAGAGGGCGGGGTCCTTCTCTCACATAAAACTTGGGCGCTCCTAATAAAGTGTGGTTGAGAAGAATCCTGCTGTTGTTGTTGTCCTTCCTGCTGGCAGGTAGTCGCGACACTGTAAAACATTAGAAGCCTTATGGAAACTTTCTCTAGATGAAACCACTTAAGGATAATATACAAATCTGTCTGCACAAATTATTAGTGATTTAACTGTTCTATCAAAACTTTGGCACTGACCATATCAGGAATTCATTTTTAGCAAGAATGTATTTTGCTCAGGCACCAAGCTACTTTTACTACCTTTAGTATCTAAACAGGCTCAGAGGAATGGAGTGCTTTGGCTATGCGCTAGCTACTAGAATACTTCTGTTGTTCTTCTAAGAACAAAAGCTACTTTTTAGGAAATGTTAAAATACTGATAATTATTTAGTATTACCTTTTACTGCTTCGTGTTTAGCTCAGAGGTGTAACATGAAAAAGTGAACATCAACTGGCTTGTAAGAGTCTTAGTGTACCTCAGCGAACTGGATGAAGAGAAAATTAAATGTGTGTTGTGAGCTGGCTTTGTTTTTTTTTTTCTTTCTTTTTTTCTATTTTGTCTAATCTTATATCAAAGGTATTTTGTTTCCTGGCATATTATTTGAATACTCTGTTTAAGCCTCTTTTGGAGAGGTTGGTATTTTAAACAAACATCCATAGGTCCATAATGTTCATACTATGTCATATTGCAGTAGTATCCAAACATTTAACTATATAATTGATGTCCACAAGGTCTTAACTTCTCTGCACATTAACTTCCCAAATTCCATATAAAGTTAACCTATTTTTTATTATTTTACACAAAAATGGTTTAGGAACTCATTAATTCTGAATGTGACTCTTATGCTTGTTGGGTCTTTTGTAGGGCAGTCATGATAGGTCCCTCTTTGTGAGCACTACATAGACTCAATAATAGTGTCAGGCCTTGGGGCCTCCCCTTGAGCAGGATCACATTCTGGGCCTGTTACTGGACCTCCTTCTCCCCAGGCTCTTCTCCATCTTTGTCCCTGCAGTTCTTTCAGACAGGAACAATTATGGGTCAGAGTTTTGACTGTGGGATAGCAACCCCCTCCCTCACTTGATGCCCTGTCTTTCTGCTGGAGGTGGGCTCTACAAGTTCCCTCGCCTCACTGTTGGACATTTCATCTAATATCCCTCTCTTTGAATCCTCCATCCCTCCCCCTTGTGATTGTTTTCTTCTCCCTCCCAAGTGGGATTGTGGCATCCTCATATGGGCCCTTCAACTTTTGGACCTTTTGAGTTATGTATTTAAACTTTTTAAAGTTACAACTTAAAGTTACATAACCTAAAGGCAGTACTTAGAGGCATTTCAGTCTACTGAGGGCATATATTTTTTCTTATACCTCAATATGATAATATTTTAGCAATAAAATGTATTATCAACACAATGAGAATGGGGTGCTACTTAATAGTGCTATTTGGACATGTTATATTTTGAAGAAGATATAAGTTCAGAACTGATGAAAGTAATTGAAAATCAATATCAATCAAAATACTTTTTTTGAAAGCAGAAATAACTGAGTGTCTTAGTCAGGGTTTCTATTCCTGCACAAACATCATGACCAAGAAGCAAGTTGGGGAGGAAAGGGTTTATTCAGCTTACTTCCACATTGCTGTTGATCACCAGAGGAAGTCAGAACTGGAGCTCAAGCAGGTCAGGAAGCAGGAGGGATGTCTTTACTGGCTTGCTTTCCCTAGCTTGCTCAGCCTGCTCTCTTATTGAACCCAAGACTTCCAGCCCAGGGATGGCACCACCCACAA
>NW_022196894.1:59091054-59126871 GCF_008632895.1 Mastomys coucha | reverse complement strand
TGGCATAGTGGCTATGAATCCTAGAAGATTAAGACTGGAAGATCTATGAGTTCAAGTAAGGTCATCTGAGGTTAAAGGTGTGGTGACACACACCTTTAACCTGGGCCACTGTCGTATGCCTTTTTCTGTCCAGCCCCAAATAAGGAGGCAAACACGAGCTCTTCTCCAAGCAGGTTTTATTCAGGAACCTTCATTTTTACTTCTCTAGCTAGCTTCTTTTATATTCTTCTATATGTTTTTCTTACATCTTACTAGTTACATCTTTCTACTTTCTTCTTACTTACTCCTATTTCCTACTTACTCCTATTCCCTACATCTTACTACATGCATCTTCTATTCTTATTCTTACATCTTACTTCTATCTTTACATCTTACTTACTCCTATTCTTACATACATCTTACTTCCATATCTACATACTTACTCCTATCTATACATACTTACTCACTATTTCTCATATCCAGCCTCCAGCCCTTGTGGGTTAAATACTTTCCCTGGTCCCAATCAGCATTGGCTATGTGGCAAAGCATAATAGGCTACGAGAAAATCATGGCAGCTTGTATCACAAACTGGAGGCACACAGCTTTTCTAACTAAGGCTTGTTTATCTCAATGCTCTCTGCTCTGGCCAGAGACCAGGTGTTCAATATATATGTATATAGGGTGGCAGCTGGGGCTCCCCACAGGCCACACCTTTTTCTGGAGACCTATATAAGGACATTGGAAGAAGGGAAGCTCTCTCTGCTTCATCTGCTTGCCTTGTGGGACTGAACAACTGCTGGATCCTCAGACTTCCATTCACAGCTGCTGCCGACCATTGTTGGGAGTTGATTGTTGGGAGTTGGACTACAGACTGTAATTCATCAATAAATTTCTTTACTACATAGAGACTCCCATAAGTTCTGTGACTCTAGAGAACCTTGACTAATACAAAATTGGTACCCGGAGTGGCTCTAGAGGAGCAGAAGTATAAGGATGGATCTTTTAAAAATCTGGAGATGGTTTGAGAATCCATCAGCTTCTTCAACTACTGAAACCTCCAAATTCTCTCCCTCCTGGGAGCTCAGAGAATACTGAAGACCAGTGGTCACAACTATTTTTCAAGCTCAAAGAAGCTAATGCCCTTGATTATCTTGATGAATTAGGGGATTCGGTGTACAAAGCTCTCTACAAGATGGGGAAGAAATTGGAAAATGATTTTTTTGGTTGGTTGCTCTTAGCATTTCGAGAAAAGATGATGAAGGAAAATAAGGAGTTTCGAGAAAAAAATGATGAAGGAAAATAAGGAGTTGTGTGTTAAAATCGAAAGGCTTCAGACAAAGGTAAACGATCTAAAAGTTGCTAAGTGTGTCCTTGAAGAGAATCTTCTCTCCAGCAGCCATAGAGCTCAAGCTGCAGAAAATCAAACTGAAACTCTCATTATAGGGTTGGCTGAATTACAGCGAAAATTCAAGTCTCACCTTCAGAGGGTGTCAGTGGTTAAAGTAAGGGCATTAGTTAGCAAAGAATAGGATCCTATAACTTGGGATGGGGATGTGTGGAAAGACCCCATTGAAGCTGAGAATTTTGAATCTTCAGATTCTCAAGGGTTTGCCCCACCCAAGGAAGTAGTGCCCTCAGCCCCACCCCTTGAAATAATGCCCTTCTCACACGAGGATGTTAATCCCCCAGAGTCTGATAAACCAGCAGTGACTTTCACTGAAGTAAATGCCAGACAAGACAATATTGATGTTTCTCAAGGCCCACCAATAGTTTCTTCTAGACCTATAACCAGACTCAAAGCAAAACAGGCCCCTAAAGGAGAGGTAGAAAGTGTGGTCCATAAGGAAATTCGATACACTACTAAGGAGCTAAATGAGTTTGCTAATTCATTCAAGCAGAAGTCTGGGGAATATGTGTGGGAATGGAGTGGGATAAGGGTGTGGGATAATGGTGGAAGGAACATAAAACTAGAGCAGGCTGAATTTATTGACATGGGCCCTCTGAGTGGAGATTCTAGATTTAATATGGAAGCTCGCACAGTTGAAAAAGGTATCAGAAGTTTGTTTGAATGGTTGGCTGAAGCATTTATCAAAAGATGGCCTACTGAAAAGGAGTTAGAGATATCTGATATTCCTTGGTTTAGTGTTGATGAAGGGATTTTAAGGCTTAGGGAAATTGCAATGCTAGAGAGGATACTTTGTGTAAAACATAATCCCCCACAATGGGAAGGTCTAGAAGATATGCCCTTTACCAGTCCTATAAGACGCAAACTGGTGAGAGGGGCACCAGCACATTTGAAGGGTTTTGTTTTTGCCCTTTTCTTTGTGCCAGACCTTAGGGTTGGAGATGCTGCTGCTCAATTAGATGAATTAAATTCAATGGGTTTAATTGGGCCCCCGAGGTAGCAAGGGCCAGGTGGCAGCATTGAATCCCCAGAGACAAGGTGATTGTAGTTATTATAATGGATAGCGTAGACAAAACAATGTTTATAATGATATAACCTGTAATGGTCAGCATAGGAGAGGTGAAATTTATAATGGCATGACTCGTTTAGACCTTTGGTCCTGGCTAATCAATCATGGTGTTTCCATGCACGAAATAGATATACAGCACACTGCATATCTGTTTGACGTGTATAAGCAGAAAAATTCTCAAACAAAAGAAAGAAGGGCTACATTGGATCATGGCAAAAAGCAGTCTAAGCCAGTGAATCGGTTTCCAGACCTGAGCCAGTTTGCAGGTCTAGAACCCCTTGAATGAAGGGGTGGCCAGGTTCCTATGAGGGAGGATTTTGATGAGATACCTAAAAGTTTTGCTGTTAATCTTTCTCCAGTTCTTCCCCAGAGGAATCTACGGCCTTTTACAAAAGTAACTATACACTGGGGGAAAGGTAATAATCAGACTTTCCGGGGTCTATTGGATACTGGTTCTGAATTGACACTGATCCCAGGAGATCCCAAGAAACATTGTGTTCCTCTAGTTAAAGTAGGGGCTTATGGAGGACAGGTGATTAATGGAGTTTTGACTGATGTTTGACTCACAATAGGTCCAGTAGGTCCCCGAACACATCCTGTGGTCATTTCTCCAGTTCGAGAATGTATAATTGGGATAGATATACTCAGAAATTGGCAGAATTCGCACATTGGTTCCCTGACCTGTGGAGTGAGGGCTATTATGGTTGGAAAGGCTAAATGGAAGCCTTTAGAGTTGCCTCTGCCAAAGAAAATAGTGAATCAAAAACAGTAATGTATTCCTGGAAGAATTGCAGAAATTACTGCCACTATCAAGGACTTGAAAGATACAGGGGTAGTGGTTCCCACCACATATCCCTTTAACTCTCCTATCTGGCCAGTGCAGAAGACAGATGGATCATGGAAAATGACAGTTGATTATGGAAAACTAAATCAAGTAGTAACTCCAATTGCAGCTGCTGTACCAGATGTAGTTTCTTTACTTGAACTAATTAACACATCTCCTAGAACTTGGTATGCAGCCATTGATCTGGCAAATGCCTTCTTCTCAGTACCTGTCCATAAGGACCACCAGAAGCAATTTGCTTTCAGTTGGCAAGGCCAGCAGTATACCTTTACAGTTTTGCCTCAAGGATATATTAACTCTTCTGCCCTATGTCATAACTTAGTTAGAAGAGATCTTGATCATTTGTCTCTTCTACAAAATATCACATTGGTGCACTATATTGATGACATTATGCTGATTAGACCAAATAAGCAAGAAGTAGCAACCACTTTGGACTCATTTGTAATACATATGCCTACCAGAAGATGGGAAATAAATCCAACCAAAATTCAAGGACCATCTCCCTCAGTGAAATTTTTAGGAGTCCAGTGGTGTGGTGCATGCAGAGATAGATATTCCTTCTAAGGTGAAAGATAAGTTATTGCACCTGGCCCCTCCCACCACCAAGAGAGAAGCACAACGTTTAGTGGGTCTATTTGGATTTTGGAGACAGCACATTCCTCACTTGGGTGTGCTACTCAGACCCATTTACCAAGTGACTCGGAAAGCTGCTAGCTTTGTGTAGGGCCTGGGACAGGAGAAGGCTCTTCAACAGGTCCAGGCTGCTGTGCAGGCTGCTCTACCACTTGGACCATATGATCCAGCAGACTCGATGGTACTTGAGATGTCGGTGGCAGATAGAGATGCTGTTTGGAGCCTCTGGCAGGCCCCTGTAGGTGAATCACAGAAGAGACCCTTAGGATTTTGGAGCAAAGCTCTACCATCATCTTCAGACAACTATTCCCCCTTTGACAAACAGCTCTTGGCCTGCTATTGGGCCTGTGTGGAAACTGAACGTTTGACAATAGGACACCAAGTTACTATGCGACCTGAACTACCCATTATGAGCAGGGTGTTATCAGACCCTTCAAGTCATAAAGTAGGATGTGCACAGCTGCAGTCAATTATCAAATGGAAGTGGTATATAAGTGATCGGGCCAGAGCAGGTCCTGAGGGCACAAGCAAGTTACATGAAGAAGTTGCTCAAATGCCTATGGTTTCCACTCCTGTTACAATGCCATCTGCTGGCAAGCATGCTCCTATAGCCTCATGGGGTGTTCCGTATGATCATCTGAAGAAGAGAAGACTAGGACATGGTTTACTGATGGCTCTGCATGTTATGCAGGCACCACCCAGAAGTGGGCAGCTGCAGCATTACAACCCCTTTCCAGGACAACCCTGAAAGATACAGGTGAAGGAAAATCTTCACAGTGGGCAGAACTTCGGGCAGTACACACGGTATTATAGTTTGTTTGGAAGAAGAAATGGCCAGATGTATGATTGTTCACTGACTCATGGGCTGTAGCCAATGGATTGGCTAGATGGTCAGGGTCCTGGAAAGATCACGATTGAAAAATTGGTGAGAAAGACATCTGGGGAAGAAGTATGTGGATAGATCTCTCCAAATGGGCAGAGGATGTGAAGATATTTGTGTCCCATGTAAATGCTCACCAAAAGGTGACTTCATCTGAAGAGGAGTTCAGTAATCAAGTGGATAAGGTGACTTGTTCGGTAGATAGTCAGCCTCTTTCCCCAGCCATCCCTGCCATTGCTCAATGGGCACATGAAAAAAGTGATCATGATGGCCGAGATGGAGGTTATGCTTGGGCTCAACAACACGGACTTCCACTCACCAAGGCTGACCTGGCTACAGCTGCCGCTGAATGCCAGATCAGCCAGATCAGCCAACAACAGAAACCAACACTGAGCCCCAGATATGGCACCATTCCTCGAGATGACCAGCCAGCAACCTGGTGGCAGGTTGACTACATTGGACCACTTCCTCCATGCAAAGGACAATGTATTGTTCTTACTGGAGTAGACACTTATTCTGGTTATGGATTTACTTTTCCTGCATGAAATGCTTCTGCCAAAACCACCATTCGAAGACTCGCTAAATGCCTTATCTATCATCATGGTACCCCACACAGTATTGCTTCTGACCAAGGAACTCACTTCACAGCCAGGGAAGTGCGACAGTGGGCCCATGATCATGGAATCCACTGGTCTTACCATGTTTCCCATCATCCTGAAGCTGCTGGTCTTATAGAAAGACGGAATGGCCTTTTGAAAACACAGATACAGTGCCAATTAGGTGGCAACAGCATGGAGGGCTGGGGCAGAGTTCTTCAGAAAGCAGTGTATGCTTTGAATCAGTGTCAAATATATGGTACAGTTTCCCCCATAGTCAGGATCCATGAGTCCAGGAATCAAGGGGTGGAAAAGGGAATAGTTCCACTCACTATCACTCCTAGTAACCCTCTAGGAAAATTTTTGCTTCCTGTCCCCACAACTCTAGGTTCTGCTGGCCTATAAGTTTTGGTTCCAGAGGGGGGAGTTCTCCTACCAGGAGCCACAACAAACATTCCATTGAACTGGAAGATCAGACTTCCCCCCTGGTCATTTTGGGCTTCTAATGCCCTTAAGCCAACAGGCTAAGAAGGGAATAACAGTGTTAGGAGGAGTGATAGATCCAGATTACCATGGAGAAATCGGATTGCCTCTTCACAATGGAGGTAAGCAGGAATATGTCTGGAGTGCAGGAGATCCCTTAAGGCGTCTCTTAGTACTTCCATGTCATGTGATTAAAGTCAATGGGAAATTACAACAGCCTAATCCAAGCAGGATAACTAAGGATGCAGACCCATCGGGAATGAAGGTATGGGTCAACCCTCCAGGAAAAGAGCCAAGACCTGCTGAGGTGCTTGCTGAGGGGGAAGGAAATACAGAATGGGTAGTAGAGGAAGGTAGTTATAAATACCAGCTAAAGCCACGTAATCAGTTGCAAAAACGAGGATTATAAAATAATATGAATGCTTCTGTCTTATTTTGTTAAGAATACATTTTTCTTTCTTTCAATTTCTTTAACTTCAATTGGTATTTAAGTTGAGACACTAAAAGAATGTTCTCAGGGGACATTGCCCCATTGTAAATTTACAAATGCGTTTGTGATTGTATGAGGAATAGTTATATCATGTTAGGCGTATTCATGATTTTGTTATTGTTTCATGTGGACATGAGATATTATTTTTGTCAAGTTGACAAGGGGTGGATTGTAGTGGCTATTCCTGCTTGTCAACTTGACTATATCTGAAATGAGCTACAATCCAGAATTAGAAGTCTCACCTGGCCCTAATCGGGAGGCTGAGAGATACAAGTTTCCGACCTGAATCTTGGCATGGAGATGTTGAGGTATAGTGGCTATGAATCCCAGAGGATTAAGATAGAAAGATCTATGAGTTCAAGGTCATCTGGGGTTAAAGGTGTGTGTCACCACACCTTTAACCTGGGCCACACCTTTTGCTGGAGACCCATATAAGGACACTGGAAGAAGGAAGGCTTGCTCTGCTTCGCCTGCTTGCCTTGTGGGACTGAGCAACTGCTGGATCTGTGACTCTAGAGAACCCTGACTTTGCACGCTGTAACCAGGCTTCACCAATAGCCTCTCATAGAGTGTCTTCATGGTGCCAGGCCTCAATTCCTTCGCATGACCCCTCCAGTCCTGGGCCACCAATTGCAAACCGAGGCTGACCCTTCACCAATGGCCTTCCATGGCCTCTCATTGTGCTGAGCCTCAGATGTTCTTCATGACCCCTTCATGCCTTCCAAACCAGTACCACTTGGGTGACTCTTACACATTACCAAGTCCCACTGCAGCACAAGGTACAGCCTTGGCTATCTCTGGATCACAGCCTCTTTTGTGCTCTTGGAAGACACTTCCCAGAAGATGTCACTTCTTAATCACCGCTAATTTCTTAGCTCCAGCTAACCAGCATCAATAGTCCCAGTAATGCAAAGTTTTTACTTTAGTAGTTCTGGTATCTTGTTAATCACAGCTGAAACTTAAGCCCAGCTAACCAAAACCACAGAATCTTCACAATAAAATAACATGGCCCTGATAAAAGTCTTTAATCTTCCCTCTGAAATTTTACAAGCCAGGCCTCCATCTCTGCACTGTTCTCAACATGATCTTCCAAGCTCCTACAGAACATCCCACAGAGTTCTTAACAACCAGTGGCTCTTCTAGCTCTTCTAGCTCAAAGTTCCAAAGTCCTTCCACAGTCCTCCCCAAAACATGGCCAGTTGTCACAGGAATACTCCACTAAGCTGGTACCAATTTGTCTTAGTCAGGTTTTCTATTCCTGCACAAACATCATGACCAAGAAGCAAGTTGGGGAGGAAAGGGTTTATTCAGCTTACTTCCACATTGCTGTTGATCACCAGAGGAAGTCAGGAGTGGAACTCAAGCAGGTCAGGAAGCAGGAACTGATGCAGAGGCCATGGAGTGATGTTCCTAACTGGCTTGCTTCCCCTGGCTTGCTCAGCCTGCTCTCTTAAAGAACCAACACTTCCAGCCCAGGGATGGCACCACTCACAAGGGGCCCTACCCACTTGATCACTAATTGAGAAAATGCCCCACAGCTGGATCTCATGGAGGCACTTCCCCAACTGAAGCTCCCTTCTCTGAGATAACTCCAGCCTGTGTCAAGTTGACATACAAAACCAGCCAGTACAGTGAACTTTTCATACATAGTTATGATTTATCAAAGCAATGAATTTCAAATGTTAGGAAGAGATAGTGTGGTGAATATTTATACTTTGTTGTTTGAAATGCAACAATTATCTTTAGGTAAGAAGTTAATCAAATATGTTGTCTGTGCCTGTGACTTTTAAAATATTGCTTCATGTTTAGAAAGTAAGTATAGAAAAAATTCAGAATGTTGTCTAGGCTAGGAAGGGGTAGCACATGCTGTTAATCCCAGCCCTTGGGAGGCAGAGGCAGGCAGATTTCTGAGTTTGAAGCCAGCCTGTCTACAGAGTGAGTTCCAGGACAGGCAGGGTTACTCAAAGAAACCCTGTCTCAAAAAACCAAAAGCAAAAAAAAAAAAAAAGTTATCTAAATATTTAAGATTTAAAGTTAAAACCTTATTAACAAAGGTTTTAATTTGTTTTTCCATGGCAAGTTTTCAACACTGGGAAATCTTCATACAAATATTTAAGCACTACTATTTAAAGCTATTGTAATATAAAAGTACTTATCAACATTAACAAATCAATTAAAATTCATATTCCACATTTTTATTAAATTGGCCTGTTTGTTTTAGCAGTGGAAGTGTATTGAGGTGACAACCATACAACTTAACATTTAGATCGAGATATGCTTAATATAAAAAAGTATGTTATAAATCTCCAAACAGATTATATATAGAATAGTTGCTTTATATGATTTTATCACATTAATTATTGCTATACTAATAAATCTAGGATATTATGGTATACAAATATTAACAACAACCTTTAAATAAAATTTATTCTTAGAAATATGATTCCAAAATATTTGTTTAAACTTAGTACAGTTAACTTTCCATTACTATAAAATATTTCAAAAATTAATATATATATGTTAATATATATGTTATATATCTATTCATTTATATATGCCATATATGTTACATATGTTACATATATGTTTTAAGTCAGGACTAAAAAGACAATATGATAACTATTGAAATTTTCATTAAAAACTTGACTCTGTCCATATTTTTGTACTCAAAAAAGGCAGTAAAACAAATTTTGTTGAAAAAAAATTTAGACAATAAGTTCAAGTTTTCAAAGAAAGTTAGAATATTGAGAAAGCTAGGGCTGGAGAGATGGCTCAGCTGTTAAAGGCTAGGCTCACAACCAAAAATATAAGAGAAAGCTAATGTATTGATCATATTTAACAAAGGAGTTATATATATTATCTAAGTTATGGATCTTAGATGTGTGGTAGAATAATCAAAGGACTTAATTTACTGCAAATCATCTTTACCATCAAATTATCATATTAATAAATATTTTAAAAATATGAAAGTTTTGCTGTGATTGACATTGTGATGAAAATATTGGGATGTATCATGTCATGCAAGTGATGAAATCAATTTTTTCAGTATCAGTCTTGACTCACAGCTGTTGATTGTGTTCACTGACTCCTTATGAGTCAGATGGAGACAATCACACCTCTGTCTCTACTCCTTAAAAGCTTAGTAATGTCCTTGCATTCTTATTAAGCAAACAAACAAATAAAAGAGTTGAGAAGAAGATTGAGGGAGCTGGAGACACCATAGAGACATACACAGTCAACTAGTCAACCTAGGTCTATCAGGGCTCAGCGAGACTAAACTACCAACCAAAAAAATATTCATGGGCTGGACTTAAAACCCCCTACATATTTGGAGCAGAGGTGCAACTTGGTCTTCAATTGGAGTGGGGGCTGTCTCTAACTGTGTTGACTACTTTTAGATTCCATAACTCTAGTTAGGTTGCCTCAGTGGGAGAGTAAGTAAGGATGCACTTAGTCCCTCTGTGACTTGATACCAGGGCAGGCTGGTACCCAAGGGGGACTACCCCTTCTCTTCAGAGAAAGGCAAGCATAGCCAGGAGGGTGGAGAGTTAAGTAAGTGTGGGTCTGGTGGCAGATGAGGGAAAGGTGGCTACAATCAGGATGTAAAAGGAATAAAAAATATTCCAACATCATAGGGGAAAAGCTATATAAAATATTACATTTTCTTTTCATGGTTTGTAAAGACGTTACCTCTTCATCAGTCTTATTTTTATAACTATGAGCCAATTAATGTCTTTTTCCATTTGTGACATACTTTTGAAATTATGAGAAACGGCGATTTCTAGTTTAAAACAATGCTTTAGAATTTCAATTTCTTTACCTAACAGTAATTTGACCATTGTCCATGGTTCTGAAATTGATGATAGTGACTTTCAAAATTGACCACATAGGTAAATCTGATTTCTTCTAGTGAGTTTTAACATGAAAATTTCAAGAAACTTCAAAAAAAATCAATTAAGCTATCTAATTTAGAGGACTAAGGTTGAGAAGAAAACCCCAGTACCTGTGATCCTCCCACAACCCAAGTACCCATGAGAAAGCATGAAGGCAAGCCTATTCAGCCTAATTTCAGACAAATAAGCTGGTGAATCAGCAAGTTAACTGGGGTTTCTTACAGGATTGTTTGTGAGGGGTTTTATGCAGCAACATGAGTAAATCAATAAAAGAGCCTGTTAGCAGGAAGAACCACACCAACATGGCTGAGAATTCGTAAAAGCTGTATCTATTGCTATTTCCACTAAAGCTGCAGAAAACACTACCAAAGATAATTTCCACTCTCCTTATTTCTCTGCTTATGTACCTTAGGGTGGGGCCTTTTGACTTTTCAACTTTCTGGAGTTTCTTCATTGGAACATGTTTTGTAACTTTTCAAGTTTTATGACATTCCCATTCCTTGTAGGAGGAAATGTCTCAATTTGATGAAATTGCTCCACAACATACAATGTGACATATATAGTAAGTTTTGTCTAGAAAATAAGAAAATGTATTGCCAGGGTAAAACAAAATTTGTTATAAGCAAAGTCTTTATGAACAAATAGGTATTACAAACTATCAACCTACTGGAATCAAGACATTTTTAATACCTAAAGTAACAACCTTAAAAAAATTTATATTTTATGTGGATGAAAGATTTGTTAGCGTATATGACTGTACTCCACATGTATTCCAGGTAACAAAAGAAGCAAGAATAGGGCATTGGATCCCATGAGACTAGGCTTATTGATGGACAAAACAACCATATGACTACTGAGAATGACACCCTGGTCTTCTACAATGACAATACATTTTCTTCAATAATAAGCCAACTGTCTACCACCAAGGTCATAACATAAAAAGTGAAATTTCAGCATATTATTAAGGGATAACATTAAGAATTACCTAGAATTTCTGCTTATTTGAGATGATCTGTATCTTCTAGTATAATTTTACTTAGACAATTATTATGATTGAATGGAGGCTATTTGTAATTCACAGAGAATCTTAAACTATTAAAATACCATCATCAATTAAATAATATGTTATTCCAGTCATTCTTTTGACATTTCTTTTTTTTTTTTTCTTTTTGAGACAGGGTTTCTCTGTGTAGCCCTGGCTGTCCTGGAACTCACTCTGTAGACCAGGCTGGCCTCGAACTCAGAAATCCGCCTGCCTCTGCCTCCCAAGTGCTGGGATTAAAGGCGTGCGCCACCACGGCCCGGCTCAGTCATTCTTTTGAAACTTAAAAATAACTAAAAAGAACCAGGCTTATAGAATGCAGACATAGAGTAAAAGGAAGGAAGTTACATTTCTCAAAGAGCTTTAGGTTCATTTTATTTTATCTGTATACTTGCTTTATCTGCTTTTATGCACATGTGTACCATGTGTGCGCCTGATGACTGCTAAGATCAGACAAGGATAGTGCATTTCCTGGTGCAAGTATGGTGTAAGAAAGCCACTATATCTATCGGGTTTTGAAAACCAAATTCACTCCTGCTTCAAAAGCATGAGCCCTATTAACCATTGGCCAATCTCTCCAGCAGCCCAAGTTCTGGATTCTATTGCCATTATATTTACTTTGTCTCTAAAATGAAAAATTTCTTAATGTGTCATCAGGATTCATTAATAATACAATGAGCAAATTGGTTTATAAAACAACACAAAGTCTAAACAGGTTTTTTGCAAACCCATCCAAATGAATAGGATAAGTTAGCATTCTGTAGAAACAAAGAACTTAGTGTAAACTTATTAACCTTATCTACTGAGTTAAACATGTGTTTATTGAAAAATGAGCATGCCATTGTGGTTTGCTGCCATGTACACATGGATGCTTCTATTTGTATACAGGTATATGAATAAGAAAGAAGATAGAAACCAAGCACCAATTAAGAGACTGAGTGATATAACCCAAGGCAGACCAGGAGATGTGGCAGTCTATAGTGAATACTAAAGACAGTATCTATAAATGCAGAATGTACTGTTCTTATTCAATATTGTTAGCAAACAGAATTTTAAGAAAATGCACTACATCCTTTATGAAATCCTCACCATTTACCAACTTAAATAACTAAAACCCATATACATTGGGGCTCAACTTGCTATTTTCCCCAAAACCCAGAATCTGAAAACCACTATTCAAAATAATATTAAATGTTTGTAATTTTTTATTTGACATGCATGTAGATTAAGCACTATTTGTCGTTAAGGAAATGTTTAACTTTCCATTTTTTTCTTTTTTCTTATTTTTCTTGAATATTTTCTTTATTTACATTTCAAATGCTTTTTCCCTTTCCAAGTATCCCCTTTAGAAAACCCCTATCCCAACTTCCCTCCCACTGCCACTATGACTCCCATCCTCCCACTCTAGCATTCCCTTACACTGGGGCATAGAACAACCTCAGGCCCGAGGGCCTGCCTCCCACTAATGTCTAACAAGGCCAACTTCTGCCACCTATGTGGCCACCACCATCGCTCCATGTGTATTCTTTAGTTGGTGGTCCAGTCCCTGGAAGGTATGTGGTAGGGATCTGATCTGAGACACTGTTACTCCCTCCATGGGGCTGCAAACTCTTTCAACTCCTTCATTCCCTTTTCCATCTCCTCCATCAGGGACCCCCAAGCTCAATCCAATGGTTAGTTGCAAGCTTCCTCCTCTGTACTTGTCAGGCTCTTGCAGAGCCTCTCATGAGACAGCCTTAACAGGCTTCTATCAGCAAGCACTTCCCGGCAACCACAATAACGTCCAGGGTTAGTGGCTGTATATGGGATGGATCGCCAGGTAGGGCAGTCTCTGGATGGCCTTTCCTTCAGTCTTTTCTCCACACTTTGTCTCCATATTTTCTCCTGTGAGTATTTTGTTTACCCTTCTAAAAAGCACAGAAGGATTCACATTTTAGTCTTCTTCTTAGGCTTCATATAGTCTGTGAATTGAATCTTGAGTATTCCAAACTTTTGGGCTAATATCCACTTATCAGTGAGGATATAGAGTATGTGTTCCTTTGTGACTGAGTTACTTCACTCAGGATGATATTCTCAAGTTTCATCCATTTGCCTGTGAATTTCATGAAGTCATCATTTTTAATGGCTGAGTAGTACTCCATTATGTAAAAGTACCATATTTTCTGTATCCATTCCTCTGTTGAGGGACATCTGTGTTCTTTCCAGATTCAGGATATTATAGATATGGCTGCTATGATCATAGTGGAGCATGGGTCCTTACCACATGTTAGAGCATCTTCTGGGTATATGCTCATGAGTGGTATAGCTGGATCCTCAGTTAATACTACGTCCAGTTTTCTGAGGAACTGCCAGACTGATTTACAGAGTGATTGTACCAGCTTGCAATCCCATGAGCAATGGATTCCTCTTTTTCCACATCCCTGCCAGAATCTGCTGTCAACTGAATTTTCATCTTAGCCAATCTGATTGATGTGAGATGGAATCTCAGAGTGATTTTGATTTGCATTTTCCTGATGACTAAGGATGTTGTACATTTCTTCAGGTATTTCTGAGTTTCCTCAGTTGAGAATTCTGTTTATCTCTGTTCCCCATTTTTAATAGGGTTATTTGGTTCTCTGGAGTCTACCTTATTGAGTTCTCTCTATATATTTGATATTAAGCCTCTTTCAAATGTAGAATTGATAAAGATCTTTTCCCAGTCTGTTGGTTACTGTTTTATCTTACTGACAGTGTCCTTTGCCTTACAGAGAAGTTTTGCAATTTTATAAGGTCCCATTTGCCAATTCTTGATCTTAGAGCATAAACTATTGGTGCTCTTTTCAGGAAATTTTCCCCTGTGCCCATGTGCTCAAAGCTCTTCCCTACTTTCTTTTCTATTAGTTTCAGTGTATCTGGTTTTATGTTGAGGTCCTTGATCCATTTGGACTTGAGATAAGAATGGATCGATTTGCATTTTTCTACATGGAGACTGCCAGTGAATCAGCACCATTTGTTGAAAATACTCTCTCTTTTTCTACTGGATAGTTTTATATCCTTTGTCAAAGATCAAGTGACCACAGGTGTGTGGCTTAAATTCTGGGTCTTCAAGTCTATTGCATTGATCTACCTGTCTGCCACTGTGCCAATACCATGCAGTTTTTATCACTATTTCTATGAAGTATAGCTTGAGGTCTGAGATGCTGATTCCCCCAAAAGTTCTTTTATTGTTGAGAATAGATTTCACTATACTGGATGTTTTGTTATACCAGATGAATTTGAGAATTGCTCTTTCTAACTCTATGAAAAATTGAGTTGGAATTTTGATGGGTATTGCACTGAATCTGTAGATTGCTTTTGGCATGATCCCCATTTTTACTATATTAATCCTTCCAATCAATGAGCATGAGAGATATTTCATTTCTCTGAGGTCTTCTTAGTATTCTTTCTTCAGAGGCTTGAAGTTCTTGACATATAGATCTTTCACTTTTTTGGTTAGAGTCACACCTAGATACTTTATATTGTTTGTGACTATTTTGAATGATGTCATTTCCCTAATTTCTTTCCCAACCTGTTTATCCTTTGAGTTCAGGAAGGCTACTGATTTGTTTGAGTTAATTTTATATCCAGGCCACTTTGCTGAACTTATCAGCTGTAGGAATTCTTGGTGTAGTTTTTGGGTCACTTAAGTATAGTATTATATCATCTGCAAATAGTGATATTTTGACTTCTTCAATTTGTATCCTGTTGATCTCCTTTTGTTGTCTAATTGCACTAGCTAGAACTTCAAGTACTATATTGAATAGATAGGGAAAGAGAGGTCAGCCTTGTCTAGTGCATGAGTTTGGTGGGATTGCTTCAGGTTTCTCTCCATTTAGTTTGATGTTGGCTACCGGTTTGCTGTATACTACTTTTACTATGTTTATGTATGGGCCTTGAATTCTTGATCCTTTCAAGACTTTTATCATGAAGGGGTGTTGAATTTTGTCAAATGCTTTCTCAGAATCTAATGAGATGTTCATGTGTTTTTTTTTTTCCTTTGAGTATGTTTATGTAGTAGATTACATCGATGGATTTCCATATATTGAACGATCCCTGAATCCCTGGGATGAAGCCTACTTCATTGTGGTGAATGATCATTTTGATGTGTTTTTGGATTTGGTTGGCAAGAATTTTATTGAGTATTTTTATGTCCATATTCACAAGGAAAAGTAGTCTGATGTTCTCTTTTTTTTGGGGGGGGGGTCTTTGTGTGGTTTTGGTATCAGTGTAATCAGTGATATTTTGTAAACACTAAAAATCTTTGATTTACATTGCCTGCTTTAACTTATCAACATATTTTCTTAATAAAAACACATTAAAGATTATGGGAACCATCATTTATAATATTGATTTTCTTCCATTTTGAAAATGTACTTAATGCTAGAATTAATTATAACATTTGAATAAATCAGTAGTATTTTAAATCATTTATATATTATGAATATTTTATTCATATTTTAAATTAATATTCTTAATACAATATTTTAGTAAAATATTGTATTAAGAATATACAAAATACAATTAATTGAATTAATTAATTAAATTGATAAAATTTATGAAATCTTTTATTAAGAATAAGAATAGATATACAGTAAATATTTTGAGATCTCATTTCTTGCTGTAAAATTGTGTTGTAATATTCAGTAAATTTAGGTATGGGCATAGAATTGATCACTCTCCTGTTTATATCTTTTTATATAATATATCATTATTTTCAAATATAATAAATTGTTAGAGTTTATTTTTTGAGAGAACTTTTCAAGAAATATAACCAGAGTTTACTTCATTGAAACTATAAAACAAATCATGAGTATTTCTCCTTCCTTTTCATAATACAAAAATTTTTGCCTAAAAAAATTGAATAGAGTTTTCAGTATCAACGCCTTTTATAAAACAGTAGTAGATTTACTAGGAATCACATTTCCTTAGGAGAGTTAGTGTAGCTGTAGAAGTTATTCTGTCAAAAGGAACTCACCAGAATGACTATCAGGAATCATCACATGGTTGCCTTTCTTCCCTGCTGTACTGCATAGATCATAAGAGAAGGAATTATCAATAGGGATACACCACATAATGAAATCAAATTCTTGCACTAAGGTGGATTTCTAGGTCAATGTTTTTTAAAAAAATAGAGTGGGCATTATCTGATGAAAAACTAAGCAGTGCTTTATCTTGCTAAATTAAAATTTAAAAGGTTTCCACACCTTCCTAACAGCTAAACCTCTCAAGACTAGGACCTGGAAAGAGCTAAACAGAACCCGTAATCAAGAAGATTATATGGTGGAAACGCACTTAAATATTGTCTTTCTAAGTGCTCTTACAAATCTGCACTTGAAGAAATCATGAATTTTAGTAGAGAGGGAAATCATACCCATTGTGAAGCAGTGATATTTGGCCTCAGAAGAGTGCAAGTAGTTCCTGATTATAAGGTTACCGCTTTATTTAGGCAACATGCTGTGTGCAACTTGCACTTTCAACTGTCATCTAAATAGTATTCAGCTCTGGCTTAACATGTATTCAGCCAATTGAAAACCTTAGGGAACCAAATGTAACACTCTTTCAAGAGTAAAGAGAGTGTATAATCTTTTCCCAGCTCCATTCTAGCTGGCAGACACAAATGCTTGCTTTTCAAGCCATTCAAATTAATTTTTAAATCCAAAGAAAAAAATCATGACAAACTGGCTTGCCCTTGAAGAGCTATTTCTGCCTTTAACCTGTAGTCACTTCAATGTCTTCAAAATAGAAGAGAAGAATAAAAACATATTTTTCTGATGACAGCACATTATCTCTGTAGACTAGCATTACCTAAAAACAATCATTTTATTGTATAAACCTATTCAATTAAGAGTATGAGGTATATTCCCTGAAACAGAAAACTGTCACATTGATTCACTCCATCTTTTTTTTTCTCTACATCTTTGCTTTCATTTCTTCAGATTTTCCTTGTATAACTTATTGTGTTAATTATACCTCCTGGAGTAGAAAATTATTCATACTTCCAACAAGAGAAAATAAAAATTTTAAGATATCATGTAGTAGTGCTGATTATCACATAATATATGATGGATATTAAAATCTTGTAATCATTAAGAAGTATTCTCTGTCACCATGTGTTTCTTTTGATTACAGTTTAGCATCAATTTTTAATAAAATGACAATCAATTTTTCTAAGAACAAAAACACATTGAATATACAAATATATATATAATGATTAAATTAATAGTATATAATTTTCAGCAATTTAATACATTTTTAGAGTTGTATAATTTCATAAATATATGTATATTTGCACAATCCATGGAACATATCCATCTCAGCCATATAATTTCAGATAGATTAAGAGCTGAGGATTATTTTATTGTAAATACATCTAACTTATTTCTTATATGAATTAGTAGTCTAGACTTATTATTAATGTAAATTTCAATTTTCTAAAACAAAATTATATATTCATTTTCTCTTTATATCCCTATAAATTTAGGATGCTTTCACTTTTATTTAATTATACCATGGAACACAATGGCCTTTTAAGTTTCACTCCACTAATTCACCTTGGGCTATTTATCTGGCTATGCTTTCTATAAGCACTTGTGTCTAAATCATTTAGAAAACAATATTATGTTATTGAAATTCAGTTTCATTATATATCATATGTATTAGACTCTCATATTTTACCAATACCACACACACACACACACACACACACACACATATATAACTAATAAAATGATATTTGAAAAAAACTATATAACTTAACCTGTGATATAAAATTATCCAATTTTGTAGCTGGAGATGGCTCAGCAGTCAAGAGCATTTACTGCTCTTCTAGAAGTCCTGAGTTCAATTTCCACCAAGCAGATGTTGTCTCTTAACCATCTGTGATGGGATTCAATGTTTTCTTCTGGTATGTCTGAAGATAGTGCTAGTATACTCACATACATAAAACAAATAAATAAAAATTTTAAAAATTTTCTGAATTTAGTAAAGTAGAATGTTATATATACATCATAAGGAGAAAAATAAGTATATGTACAATGACATTCTTCTTTGCACTAGAAATAAGTCTGAGAAAATAGTTCATTCTTTTTCAATATCAATTTTTAATTTAGATAGAAATATTTTGTTCTCCCTAGGCTTCTCTCTCTTTTTTCTTTTGTTTTCTTTTTAGTGTACCAGGACAATTCTGTGCTTTGAGATTTTTGGCTTGGGATCTTTTTAACTTATGATTCTCATTGAAGAAGACTACATTGTTTAGATATATTTAGATATGAGGTCTGGACAAGACCTCATAAAGAAATAGAATTGTGCCAATATGAGTTAGCCTTACATCAGTTGAAGCCTGAGATAGCGTGGGGAGACTACAAATTCAAAATAAAAAAGGATGAGGCAGGAGGAAAAATAATTCTCTGAAAAGAACAACCAATGCTATTCAAGATGCACAATATTTGTAACTCCAACACTGGCAGGGCGTAGATAGGAGCATTGTAGCATTTACATCTGGACTGGTCATCATAAAGAATGGGTTGTTTCCTCATAAATTCCTAATTTATGAGTATTATAATGCATGGAAGTGCTAAAATAATTTGTAAAAGGTTTGTACACTGTTTCTGATATCGTTTTCATGTGTAGGCATATATGCTGTTTGTACCTGTCTGTCTCTTTGTCTCTCTGTCATCTCTGTAAACTCATTCTTGAGTGTGTTTGTGTTTGTGTGTGTGTGTGTGTGTGTGTGTGTGTGAAAGAGAGAGAGAGAGAGAGAAAGAGAGAGAGAGAGAGAGAGGAGGTTACAGAGTTCTACATTGGTACTTAAAGGCAGTATGGTACTGAAAGTTTTTGAATGTGCTTGGTGTAAATTGGGTTTGAGACATTACACAGTTTGATTCAGTTAAAAATAGAGTTTTGTGTTTGCACTTACCCTTTTCAAAGTAGGATGTTTCTTGACACAAAGCATATAATGACTAATGATAATGAATAAAATATTGTATTATTATTTTGTAAGTATTTAGCACTAATGCGTTATGTAGATTTGCATGTTATTTATCCTTCCATTATTCTGTACATTTAAACAGTGCACCAGTTACTTTAATTTTCTTGATCACAAAGCTTTGTCAATTTTACCTATTCTATTTTCATTTTTGTATATTAATTTTTGTCCTACTGTATAGTAATTTTGGGCAGTGGAATCATTCTGTGAGTCACACTTCATATGTTTGTACTCTCACACAACTCATAGCCCATCTGCTCCTGGCTCAATAGTCAACTTGCATCACTCTGTTTTACTTGTTTGTTGACATATATCAGCATTTGGGATGTGGAGAAATTTGCAAACTCATTACTCAGCAGGTCCTGGAGAAACATCTTAAAATTCCTAAGCTGATTTCAAAGATTGAAAACTTTGCTTCACATCCCTATGTACATCATAGAAAAATTGAAGAGTTACCCTATTTTGAATTTGTGTATGTTCTTATTTAATTCATATTTATTTAGTTATAAAGAACAGCTTTATCATTAAATCCTTTTGGCTAAAATAATATAAATAAAATGAAACTTTAAAAAACAGCAAAAATCATCAGAATATTTGAAATTTAAGAGTGTTAAGCTGGCAAGATGGCTCAGTGGGTAAGAGCTGTGACTGTTCTTCCGAAAGTCTTGAGTTCAAATCCCAGCAACCTCATGGTGGCACACAACCACCCGTAATGAGATCTGACACCCTCTTCTGGCACGTCTGAAGACAGCTACAGTGTACTTATGTATAATAATAAAGAGTTTTAATATACTCTTTAAAATATTTAGAATTATTGATTTTATATATATGTACATTTAAATGTTTGTATGTGCATTTAAATGTACATATGTATATATGTACATTTTGTCCAGAATTAGTATATTAAATATAAATTATTTATGGATTTACAAGTAGAAATTTTATTTAATTCTTATATACTATAAGTATTATACTATAATTTATATTTCTCTCTATAAAATATATTAAATTTCCACATGAACAAGGACATTAAATTTATATTTAGAAGTTTTGTTGATATAATTTAATAATTTGGAAAACATATTAGGAATTTTATCTATAAGAATGAAAAACATAACGCTAGAACGCAAAAATATTGTTATCTTTAAAGATTTTTTAATTAATTTAATGTTTTACACTCCATATTTTATTCCTCCCCCCGCCCCATTCATCCTCTGACTGTTCCACTTTCCATACCTCCTCCCCATGCCCCACGTGACCTCTAAAATCCCTGGGGTCCTAGTCTCTTGTGGGTTAGGTGCTTCATATCTGAATGAACAAAGATTCAGGAGTCCTCTACTGTATATGTGTTGAGCTCCTCATATCACGTGGTGTATGCTGCCTGTTTGGTGGTTTAGTATTTGAGAGATCTCGCCGGTCCAGGTTAATTGAGACTGCTTGGCTTTCTATATGATCGCCCTTCTCCTCAGCTTCTTTCAGCCTTCACTAATTCAACAAGGGGTCAGCTGCTTCTGTCCATTGGTTGGGTGTAAATATCTGCATCTGATTCTTTCAGCTGTTTGTCGGGTCTTTCAGAGGGCAGTCATGCTAAGGCCCTTTTTGTGAGTGTTCCATAGATCAGTAATAGAGACAGGCCTTAGGTCTTCCCCTTGAGCTGGTTCCCACTTTGGGCCTGTCACTGGACCTTCTTTTCCTCAGGCTCCTCTCAATTTGCATCCCTGTATTTCTTTCAGACAGGAACAATTTTGGGTCAGAGTTGTGACTATGGGATGGCAACTCTATCCCTCACTTGATGTCCTGTCTTCCTGCTGGCGTGGGGTCTATAAGCTCCCTCTCCCTACTGTCTAGCATTACATCAAAGGTCCCTTCTTTGAGTCCTGAGAGTCTCTCACCTCCCGGATCTCTGGTGCATTTTGGAGAGTCTCCCCAGCCTACTATTCCCCAAGGTGGCCAGTTTCCATTCTTTCTTCTGGCCTTCAGAGCTTCAATCATTTTCTGTCATTTGAATCAGATAAAGTTCCCCTCTCCTTGGCACTGCTCCCCCACCCCTGTCCACTTTACCTCCCAGTTCCCTCCCTCTCATTCCATTTGTGATGGCTTTCTTCTCTATCCCAAGTGAGACTGAGGCATCCTCACTTGGAAACTTATTAGTGAGTACATACCGTGCATGTCCTTTTGGGTCTGAGTTACCTCACTCAGGATGATATTTTTTAGTTCCATCCATTTGCCTGTAAAACTCAGGATATCCTCTTTCTTAATAGCTGAGTAGTATCCCATTGTGTAGGTAAGCCACATTTTCTGTATCCATTCTTCTATTGTGGGACATCAAGGTTGTTTCCAGCTTCTGGCTATCATAAATAAGTGCACTATGAACATAGTGGAACAGGTGCCCATGAGGCATGGTGGGGAAACTTTTGGGTATATTACCAAGAGTGGTATAGCTGGGTCTTCAGGTAGTACCATGTCCAATTTTCTGAGGAACCTCCGGATTGATTTCCAGAGTGGATGTACCAGTTTACAATCCCACCAGCAATGGAGGAATGTTCCTCTTTCTCTACATCCTCTCCAAAATCTGTTGTCACCTGAGATTTTGATCTTAGTCATTCTGATTGGTGAAAGGTGAAATCTCAGGGTTGGTTGGATTTGCATTTCTCTGATCACTAAGGACTTTGAAATGGCTTCTCAGCCATTTGAGACTCCTCAGTTCTGAAATCTCGGTTTAGTTCTATACCCCATTTTTTGATTAGGTTGTTTGGTTTTTTGGTGATTAACTTGTTGAGTTCTTTATATATTTTGGATATTAGCCCTCTATCAGATGTGGGGTTAGTGAAGATTTTTTTTCTCAGTCTGCAGGTTGCCGATTTGTGCCACAGACCATGTTTTTTACGGGGACCCCGTTTTCCGCGGGATGAGAGTTCTGGTCAGGTGAGCAACATGTTGGTGGATGACAGACAGACTTGAAACAAGAGTGTGCTGAATTGAATGTATTTGTACAAGGTAAAATTCAGGCTTAAATAGCATACAGCAAGCAGGGCAGATGAGAAGAGTCACATAGGCGGGCAAGGGTTACAGCAAGGTCAATAGGATCAGAGTGCAAGACTGAAGTCAAGTAGGCAAGTGACCACCACATCAAGGTCGTTAGGATCAGGAATCCAGATGTGAAGCAGTGGTGACCTCCCTGCTGGGGCTATTTTGGTAATCCCATGCTAATTCACTGGGTCTGCTGGAGGCAAGCACCAGGAAGTTCTGATCTAACAGTTCTAGCTAATGCCCTTGAGTGAGGGAAGCCCTTCGATTACTCTCTAGTTTGTAAAACAGTTCTGTCTTCTGTGGAACTGCACTAAGAAATGTGCTTGACCTCTGTTGCTAACTCTGAGGACAACCTGTCTGATAAGGCAGATTCCTTGAGAGAAATTCCAAGCTAAGAACAGCTTGGAATTAAATTAGGGTATTTTGGAACAGTTGTGTTGCCCAGGAGTAAGTTTAGCCAACCATTAACGAATCATTTCTTGGGGTACCTTTTATGCTTAAATAAGAGGGCGTGTTGATGATTGGAAAGACTAATCTGGAACACATCTGAGTTAGATGCCAATGACTGTCTGAATATCCAGAGGCTCAAACTCCCCTTTGAGGTTATAACGCCTCTTATACTTAATCAGGATTTTATCCCTGATATTACGGATTTAACTGGAGTGGACGAGTGGGCATGGCGGATTTGTCTTATTGACTGTTTTTTTTTTTTTTTTTCCGTACAGGTTTCCAGTTTCATAAAGTCCCATTTATCAATTCTTGGTCTTAGTGCATGAGCTATTTGAGTTCTGATCAGGAAATTTCCCCCTGTGCAAATGAGTTCAAGGTCCTTTCACACTTTCTCTTCTATTAGCTTTGGTGTATCTGGTTTTATTTTGAGGTCCTTGAACCACTTGGACTTGATCTTTGTGCAAGGTGACAAATATGGGTCTATTTTAATTTTTCTACATAGACAGCCAACTAGACAAGCATCATTTATTGAAGACACTTTCTTTTTCCATTGTATGTTTTTGGCTTCTTTGTCAAAGATCAAGTGTCTTAAGCATGTGGTTTTATTTCTGGGTCTTCAGTTTTATTCCTTTGATCAATGTGTTTGTCTCTGTACCAATACCATGCAGTTGTAATCACTATTGCTCTGTAGTAAAGCTTGAGGTCAGGGATGGAGATTCCCCCAGCTGTTTTTTATTGTTAAGAATTGGTTTTGCTATTCTGGGTTTTTGCCTTTCCAGATGAATTTGAGAATTGCTCTTTCCATGTTTTGAGGCATTGTTTTGGGATTTTGATGGGGACTGCATTGAATCTATAGACTGCCTTTGGTAGGATGGCCATTTTTATTATGTCATTTCTGACAATCCATGAACACGAGAGATCTCTCCATTTTCTGAAATCTTCTTTAATTTCTTCCTTGAGAGACTTGAAGTTATTGTCATACAGGTCTTCCACTTGTTTGATTAGAGTTACCCCAAGATATTTTATATTATTTGTGGCTACTGTGAAGGGAGTTGTTTCCCTAATTTCTTTCTTGGCCTGTTTATCATTTGTATAAAGGAAGGCTACTGATTTATTTGAGTTAATTTTATATCTGGCCATTTTGCTGAAGGTTTTTTTTTTTTTTTTTTTTTTTTTTTTTTTATCAGCTGGAGAAATTGTCTGGTAGAAATTTTGGGGTTGTTTATGTATACTATCATATCATCTGCAAATCGTGATACCTTTATTTCTTCTTTACTAATTTGTATTCCCTTGATCTCTTTTTGTTGTCTTTTTATTCTAGCTAAAACTTTGAGTACTATATTGAATTGATATGGAAAGAGTGTGCATCCTTGTCTTGTCCCCAATTTCAGTGTGATTGCATCAAGTATGTCTTCATTTAATTTGATATTGGTTGTTGGCTTGCAGTACACTGCTTTTGTTATGTTTTCATATAAGTCTTGAATTCCTAATCTCTCTAGTACTTTTAACCTGAAGGGGTGTTGTATTTTGTCATATGATTTTTCTGTATCTAAGGAGATGATCGTGTGATTTTTTTATCTTTGAGTTTGTTTATAGAGCAGAATACATTAGTGGACTTTCATATATTAAACCAACCTTGTATCCCTGGGATGAAGCCTACTTGATTATGGTGTATGATAATTTTGATATGTTCTTGAATTCAGTTTTCAAGAATTTTATTAAGTATTTTGCATAAGCAAGATTGGTCTGAAGTTCTCTTTTTGGTTGGGTTCTTGTGTGTTTTATGTATCAGAGTAATTGTGGCTTCATAGAAGGGGCTAGGTAGTGTTCCTTCTCTTTTGATTTTATAGAATAGTTTGAGGAAAATTGGTATCAAGTCTTCTTTGAAGGTTTGGTAGAATTCTGCACTAAATCCATCTGTCCCTGGGCGTTTTTTGGTTGAGAAGCCTTTAATGACTTCTTCTATTTTCTTGTGCAATATGGGCCTGTTTAGATAGTTTACCTGATCTTGATTTAACTTTGGTATGTGACATCTGTCTAGAAAGCCATCCACTTCATCTAGATTTTCCAGTTTTGTTGAGTATAGGTTTTTATGGTAGGATTTGATGATTTTTGAATTTCCTTTGTTTCTGTTGTTCTGTCTCTCTTTTCATTTATGATTTTGTTAATTTGGATACTGCTTCTCAGCCTTTTACTTAGTTTGGCTAGAGGTTTATCTATCTTGTTGGTTTTTTCAAAGAACCAGCTTTTGGTTTTGCTGATTCTTTGTACTGTTTTCTTTGTTTCTATTTGGTTGATTTCAGCCCTGAGTTTGAATATTTCCTGCCTTCTACTCCTCTTGGGTGATTATGCTTCTTTTTGTTCTAGGGCTCTCATGTGTGCTGGTAAGTTGTTAGTGTAAGATCTCTCCAGTTTCTTTACCAGGGAACTTAGTGCTATGAACTTTCCTCTCAGCACTGCTTTCATTGTGTTCCATAAGTCTGGGTATGATGTGTCAACATTTTCATTAAATTTCAGGAAGTCTTTAATTTCTTTATTTCTTCTTTTACCAAGTTATCATTGAGCAAAGAATTTTTCAATTTCCATGTGTATGTGGGCTTTTTGTAGTTTTTGCTGTTTTTGACGACCAGCCTTAGGCCATGGTGATCTGATAGGATGCATGGTATTATTACAATCTTCTTGTATTTGTTGAGGGTTGTTTTGTGAGCAATTATATGGTCTATTTTGGAGAAGGTACCATGAGGTGCTGAAAAGAAGGTGTATTCTTTTGTTTTAGGTGAAATGTTCTGTAAATATCTGTTAAATCCATTTGGTTCATAATTTCTCTTAGTTTCACTGTATCTCTGTTTAGTTTCTATTTAAACAACTTGTCCACAGGTGAGAGTAGGGTGTTGAAATCTCCCAGTATTATTATGTTGGGCTCATTGTGTGTTTTGAGCTTTAGTAGTTTCTTTTATGAATTTGGGTGCTCTGGAATTTCGGGCATAGATGTTCAGAATTGAGACTTTATCCTGTGGATTTTCCCCTTCATGAATATGAAGTGTCCTTCTTCATCATGCTTGATAACTTTTGATTGAAAGTCTATTTTGTTGGATATTAGGATGACAATTCTTGCTTGTTTTCTGGGACCATTTGTGTGGAAGCCCTTTTTTCCATCCTTTTACTCTGAGATAATGTCTGTCTTTGTTATTGATGTGTGTTTCTTGTATGCAGCAAAATGTTGGATCTTGTTTGCATATCCAATCTTTTATAGGTGAGTTGAGTTCATTAATATTGAGAGATATTTAAAAAAAGATGACTGTTTGGTTCCTGATATGTTTGCTTTTGTAAGTGGCTTTATGTGCTTGTGCCTCTCTGCTTTTGACTTTTTTGTGAGATGATTAATATCTTGTCTTTTCTTTGGTGTAGGTACCTTCTTTGTGTTGGAGTTTTCCTTCCAGGGCTGGGTTCATAGATAGATACTGTTTGAATTTGTTTTTGTCCTGGAATATTTTGGTTTCTCCATCTATGTTGATTGAGAGTTATGCTGAGTATAGTAGCCTGGGGTGGCATTTGTATTCTTTTAGAGTCTGCCTGACCTCTGACCAGGCTCTTCTGGCTTTGATAGTCTCTATTGAGAAGTCTAGTATAATTCTAATATGTCTACCTTTGTAAGTTTCTTGACCTTTTTCCCTTGCAGCTTTTAATATTCTTTCTTTGTTCTGTGCATTTAGTATTTTGTTAATTATTTGATGAGAAGATTTTCCTTTCTTGTCCCATTTATTTGGTGTTCTATAGGCTTCTTGTACCTTTATGGACATCTCTTTCTTTAGGTTGGGGATGTTTTCTTCTGTGATTTTGTTGAAGACAGGTCCTTTGAGCTTGGAATCTTCATTCTTCTCTATTATTCTTAGATTCGGTCTTTTCATTGTATCCTGAATTTCCTGGATGTTTTGGATTGGGAGATTTTTATGTTTTGAATTTTCTTTGACAGTTGTGTCAATCTCTTCTACCACATCTTTTACACCTGAGATTATCTCTACTATCTCTTGTATTCTGTTGGTAATATGTACATCTGTAATTCCTGACCTCTTCCCTAGGTTTTCCATTTCCAGGTTTGCTTCTATTTGTGTTTTCTTTATTGCTTCTACTTCCACTTTTAGGTATTGGATCACTTTTTTCAAATCCTTCCTCTGTTTACCTGTGTTTTCCTGTATTTCTTTTAGTGAGTTATTGATATCCTCATTAAAGGACCCTATTATCTTCATGAGATAGGTTTTTTAGGACAAATTCCTGATATTCAGGTATATTGGTATATTCAGGGGTTGCTAGGGTGGAAGATATGGGTTCTGATGATGCCCATATATTTTGGCTTCTGTTATTTATAGTCTTGTGCTTGCCTTTCACCATCTGGATATCACTGGTGTTTGTTGATCTGAGTGACTGTATGGTGTTTGCCTCTTTTGTCCCTGGGTTGCTTTAGGTCTCCGATTAGGCCTGTGGCCCTGGCTGTATCAGTACAACTAGGGGCTCTTCACAGGAGCAAAGAAGCTGCTGATCTGTTTCTCTGGCTGAAGTAGATCTCCTGGGAGGCCTTCACACTATTAGGTCTTCAGTGGAGCAGTTAAGCCATTGTCTAACTTCCCTGAGTGCAGCTGATCCTCAATTCTGAGTTCAGAGGATCCTCAACTGCTCTGAGTGCAGTGGGTCCTCTAGGATGGATCTGGATATGGTATCTACATGGAACCAGACCAGCTAGGAGTCTGACCATCAGAAAGGATGGGACAGAAGGGGTGTAAGGAGCAGAAGGGGAGTGGTATTCAGGAGGGTGGGAGTTTTGGTGGGTGAAGGGTACTGAGTACACCAGGCTTCCAGCAGCAGCTCCGAGACTCAGGGTGGGTGGGGGAAGTTCTTTCGTGTTTTTACCAACTGCTCTGAGTGCACTGCATCCTCTAGGATTGATTAAGATATGGTGTCTTCACAGGAACCTACCAACTAGGAGTCCTTCAATGCAGGAAGGATCAGGCAGAAGCATCTTTTAAGATTTTTTTAAAATTATTTATTCATGCTACATCCTGTTTGCAGCCCCTGTCAGTCCTCTCCTCCCAATCCAACCCTTAGAACTAACTCATCTGAGAAAGGCAAGTCTCCCCCGTGTACCACCCTACCTTGAGACATCTAGTTGCAGTAGGCCTAAGTACATCCTTTCCCATTGAAGCCTAGTCAGGTGATCCACTTAGAGGAAAGGAATCTAATGGCAGGAAACAGTCACAGATAGCCCCTTCTTTACTTGTTAAGGGGCCGACATGAAGACCAAGCTGCACATCTACTATAGATGTGGAAGGGACTTAGGTCTAATCCCTGCATGCTTTTTGATTTGTGGTTCAGTCTCTGTGATCACCCATGGGCACAGGTTAGTTAATTGTGTAGGTCTTCTTGTGGTATTCTTGAACACTCCAGCTTGCTCAATTTTATTGCCCACACTTCCATAAGATTCACTAGTACCACCTCATGTATGGCTGTGGGTCTTTCCATATTTTAGTTAGCTGCTGGGTGAAACTTCTCAGAAGACACGTATGTTAGGCTTTTTTTTTTTCTGTAAGTATTGCTAATGGTTTTGGATTTGCTCTCTCACATGGGCTGTGTATCAAATTGGTCTAGTCACTGGTTGCTGTTCCCTCAAAATATGCAGGGATACAGATAGAGCAGAGATAACCTAGACTATATACACTCTAAATTTTTTTCCAGAGTTTATCCTAATACTGGCCAATTCTCATAGGCATTGGATTAAGGCTTATCTCCTAGGTTATTCTATATTCTGTCCTCTTGGTAATATTTAACATTGCAAAACCACTCCTTCTGAACTTCATACTCAAACACATCCATTTTAAACCATATTATTCTGCTTGTGGCTATAGGTTCATAAATGTCTCATAATGTCTAATATATATTCACATCTATCTATGATGGAAACAGGGCCATGAACATGAATCAGATACTTAGGGCTTAGGCCATCTACTATGATAAAAAAATTTTTTTTTTTTTTTTGGTTTTTCGAGACAGGGTTTTTCTGTGTTTCTGTGTAGTCCTGGCTGTCCTGGTACTCACTCTGTAGACCTAGCTGGTCTCAGAAATCCCCCTGCCTCTGCCTCCCAAGTGCTGGGATTAAAGGTGTGTGCCACCACTGCCCAGCAAGAAAATATTTCTTGAAAGTTAAACCACAGTCTCAGTGATTTGTCAAATCCTATCAACTTTCACTTGTGTCTAGACAGTTGAGTTGTACAACCTACACAACCTAAATAAGGATACTACCAATATACATGCTAGTATAGAAAAGGGAATCCAATGTTAGACAAAGAACTACAGGCAAGAAAAAAATGTGAAGGACAGGATAAATAATTCTCCCCATGGAAGAAGCTTCAAATTGAGTATCCAGTGTCAAATTGTCAGCCCTGAAATCATATGCAAAAAAAGTAATATTATTTAGAGAAAGTAGGTTGGAAAAGCCTATGAATATGTGAAAGAAACAGTAGGTTATGCATGGGACTAATATACTATAAATTATACTACAGAAAGGAATGAGAAGGAGGGAAATCATGTATCATATTTTAATTTAAAAAACACTCATATACATAATATATTATGTGATATATATTAAATATATTGTATGATATAAAGATAAATTAAGTATATATTCTGTATATAAGTAAGGAAGAAAGCTTAAACTATAAACAAAATTCTACCCCTGAAAATATAGAATTTATACTCACTCTTCAGGATAAAAGAGACTCCACAGCAAATAAGAGAGAGAAATGACTGAATAGTATTTGGAGAAGAATTATCATGACAGCAGGCCATGTGACCTATTATGAGTAGGGCCATGACACTGAGTTAGTACTCAACCGTTACCATTTGGAAAATGTTAACTGTTTCTACCTTTCACCTAGTGTCCTGTAAGTAAAGAACCATTGTCATGGATCACTCTTGTATACAAAAAGGAATACCCACACGTCACATCCATCCTTCCTCATTACATTATTTTCATAGAGTTCATGATATTTTTGAGCAGAAGACTCCAAAACATTAAAGGGGGGTCAATTCGGTGAGATGCAAAGAAATTACATAATAATTGTGTCATAACTATAGTGGATTTACTAAGAGCAAAGACTGTCCTGAGTGATATTGCCTAGGAAAATTAGTTTAGAATACCAAAGGGATACCAGAAAGCCCCAACCAGCCCAAATAATAACACAATAGTAAACTAGAGCTTTTTCCAGTAATTTATTTGTTTATTCACTTTACATCCTGATCACAGTTCCCCATTCTCCCTTCACACAGTCTGTCCCCATAGCTGCCCTCCCCTTCTCCTCTGGGCACAGGGACCAATTCATTCTGGCACTTAAAATCATTGTAGACCGAGCTCTACCTATCCTCTGAAGCCAGACAGATCAACCTAGTTAGAGAAATAAGATACACAAGCAGGCAACAGAATCAGGCACACTTGATTGGAATACACAAATGGAGACAAAGATGCACATCTGCTACATATGTACAAGGGTCCTAGGTCCTACATCTGCATGCTCTTTATTTAATAGTTCAAGCTCTGGGAGTCCCCAAGAGTCCAGGTCAGTTGACTGTTGGTCTTCCTGTGGTATAGTGTTTCTTATTCATGCTTTTTTCTTTATTATCATATTTTTCTTCTGCTAAAGCCGATAAAAAAAAGAGAGATCAACCATGCTTACCTTTCATTGACTTTTCATTTGTTTTCAACTTCTTATTAAGGGGAAGAGAATGGACATATCATAATGTGCACATATTCAGAAATATGTAAGGTATTGTAGGGTAATGGACCACCCCAGGAATCTTGGTAATGTTTTGTGTGTTTGGAAGCCTGAGAACTTCATACCAGAGGTGCTTCCCTGCTCCCCACCAGGCCCCTGTCACATGACCACACCAACCTATGAAAAGGATGTCCAATCCCCTCTACATGCAGATGAGGCATCTCTAACATCTCAGACCAAGTCAGTAAAGAGAATCTTCTAACAAACCCAAACCCACCCCAAAATGAATATAAGATCTTATCTTGAAGTAATGTAGGTCTAAGAATTACTCCATCACAGCTTATCTGAGAGCTTCTGTCACATAAGTGCTGTAACACTTCCTGGGGAAGAGACCTCTCTCCCAAAGTTTTTGCCACTGGAAGCTGCCAGAGTTCATCAAGGTAACTTCCTGCCAGGTGGCCCTGACCTAGCCATTGCATCTTATGTGCTAGCAGAGCCCGCACTGTCTCTATGTATCCTCTAGCTGCTTTGTACGTAATAACAGCTGCAGGACTCAGCTATCTCCTTGGGAGATTGAAACTCTTTGACAGCTACCACTGGACCAGAGCCCCCATAGATCTCCATGAACAGCATTCAATATACACACTAACAAGGTACTGTGTTAGATATTTGAATAATTCCCCTGTCTACAAAGCGTATTCCTCTGTGAACCATAAAATCCTCTTTGGATTTTGGACCATAGATTATACTGTATGACTGCAGTAAAATTATGGCAATGATTTAATTATATTCTGACCCTAAAATGATGGTAAATATAAAATAAAAACACAATGACAATGAGACACAATTCATAAAAGTCTGAAAAAAACAAAAAAACAGGTGCGTGGTGTGTTACCTTTTAACAGCACTTTCTCCATGAGTAACCACATTTTCTCCATAGGTAAGCACATTTTCAGTTTGTTCCAGATGCTGTTGGGCATTTAAGCATCAGTTCCAACTTGTGTGAAGCATCATATGACTATGGCTGATAATGATTCTGTGCTTGTTAAGGAACTTCTGTTCTCTAGGTATGAAAACCCAAACAAAAGAAGACATTTAAATGAATATGAGATTAAGATGAGATTTTCTAGAGTTATTGAAAATTTCACATCTACTTATGTATTCATAACCATTTTATCCTACATGGGCAAGAGGAGCCTGCATGTTGAGTTGCAAGGTGTAGGATCACCATCGTGTTGTTAGAATATATTAGGCATATGATTTATTTTTCTCACTATAGTTGGATTTAAACTGCTCAAATTCTGCCTGCCTCTTTGGAGTCAACATTTCATCTTGCAATACAAATGATTTGCTTGACTGTGAACCTGAATTGATATTAGCAACATCTATAACAAATAAAATATAAAATTATCAGAGCTTCAAGAAATAGACAAAAGCAGATAGGATAGGTTAATTTGAATAATGCCCCTTAAAGCTCTAATATAACTATAAGATTTACTTTGGTTCTCTGACTATTAAGAATCCTATTGGTCTATAATAATTCTCTTGTACTTAATCCATAGGTACTTGCCCTTATTTTGTGCATCATACTTCAAATATTGTTCAAGTAATCAAAATCCAATTTAACTACTTCAATATAAATCAGTTGTCAAACATGACTACATTCTCATTTTCTTAGCTATATTCTTTAGTAATTTGGGGGTCCTTTTACTAATTTTTTATTATACATTTTTTAAAAAATTATAAAATATAACTGTCAGCTTTTAATTCAAATCTGTAATTTTTATTTTGCTGCTATTTTTGAAGATTTATTTGATTTTAAATTATGTGTGTGCATATGAGTCTGTGTGTGATAAGGTGAACATAGGAAGGAGTCTGCAGAGGTTTGATGGCTTGGAGCTGGAGATGCAGGTTCTTATGATTGATTGACTTGATGTGAGTTTTGGGATTCTAATGCTAGTCCAAGGAAGAACTGTTGGGAACCATGAGAACCCTGAGATAAACATCCTGCCCCAGCTAATTGAGAACCCTGAGATTAACATCCTGCCTGACAATCACAAGGATCCGGCTTGGCCCTGAGAAAAGAACATTCACGGAAACCCACCCCCCCCCACCTGTCACCCCGGAGCTCAACCCCAGAAGATTTTGTAACCTTCCATCTCCCTCCTTCCTCTTCCCCTCCCCTCCAAGATTTTTGCTTTAAATATGCTCTGCTCCACTAAGTAAACGACTCTTGACAAGCAATGCTTCCTTGAGTCCTGTCTTCTCTCTCGCCCATTCTTATTCCAGGTTGTGGTCCTCCTCTCTCCCCCGAATAACTTGGCCTGCAGGTCAGGTCAAAGAACAGTAGGTTGTCTTAACCTCTGAGCCATCTCACCAGCTTTGGGAGAACTTCATCTAAACAAGGATCTGTCTTCTGTGGTCTTAGTTAAGATCTGCACCAATTTATTGAAGTAGAATTTTTTTCTTTGCTTCAAAACTGTCTCCATCAGTATTGTTTGACAGTTAATAGCTTTCAATCAAACTCATATGATACGTGTCAGAAGGCATAGAGGAATTGGAGTGATGACAGTACTTTGATTTCTAAAGAGATATATTAGCTTATTTGACTGAAAACGTTTCTACGGTGTGGCAACACTATGGATTTGTGAATTTTTTTGTCAAATATGCTGACATTTTTAAGAGTTTTAAGTTATTTAGCAGCTGTATCATAAACCACCAAGTCTTCATGTAATCTTTAATTTTTTCTTTTATTAGATATTTTATTTCTGTAAATTTCAAATGTTATCCTCTCTCCAGGTCTCCCCTCCAGAAACCCCTTATCCCATTCTCCTTCCCTCTGCCTCTATGAAAGTGTTCGTCCAATCACCCACCCACTCCTGCCTTCCAGCCTTAGAGTTCCCCTACACTGGGGCATCAAAACCCTATAGGAGCAAGGGCTGCTCCTCCCCGTCATGTACAACAGGCCATTCTCTGCCACACACATGGCCAGAGTCATGATCCCTCCATGTGTACTCTTTGGTTGGTAGTCCAGTCACCAGGAGCTCCATGGAGTCTGGCCAGTTGACAGTGTTGCTCCATACCACGGGGCTGCAAACCCCATGAGCTCCTTCAGTCACTTTTCCAACTCCTCCATCAGGGACCCCTCACTCAATCCAATGTTTGGCTGCAAGCATTTGCCTCTGTATTTATCAGAAATTTACTGCGAGTATCAGCCTCTGTATTTGTCGGACACTTTCTTCTTCTTGAGTTTCATATGGTCTGTGAATCGTATTTTGGATATTCTGAGAAGTACAGTTAAAATTTTTGAACTTCAGATTTTAACATGCCATTTGTTACATTTGAGGACTTGAAGCTGTGTTTTCTAAATTTATTTGTAGTTTATGTAATGAAAAGCAAAAATAAAAACAAAAAAAAAAAACAAACAAAAAAACCCAAAACAACAAAAAAACAGCATTGTACAGTATTCCTCTACAACTTGTCAGTAATTTGGATTGAATTGTTAGTAGTTACTTCACAAACTCTGCCAGTTGCTGTTCAGAAATTGTTAGGTGAAATGTGTGCAGAAGAAGGTTGCTCATCGTCCTGATAGTTGAAGCACAGAGTGTTGCATGTGTCTCCTGGAGGAAGCTACATGCTATAGCCACATGATTGTATCAACAGACAGCACCTTTCAGCAATCTGGGTAGAAAATGAGTTTACTCCTAGGATTGTTTTAAATCCTAGAGTATTCCATAAAAATATAAAATTTTTAAATATCTATTTAATATAGAAGTGGGAATTAACATTTCAGACTAAAACCATTTAAAGGGATTGTTGAATATCTTGAGAAAGTTAAGTCATTAAATTATGTTTTCTTATTAAAGATAAGTAATAAATAATTTTCACCTCATGTATCAAATCATTAAGTACTGATAACACTGCAGTTATTGTTTTTCAAAATCTTTTTCAGGGATAACAGACAGATTTTATTTTTATAGTAATAGAAAGAGAGAAAAAGAAATGGGTCATCTTATCATAGCACCAAAGATTATTATTAAACAATTTGACACTTCAAAATCTAAAATTTTATTATTTCAGAATTAGTAAAGAAAACTTCAAAAGAATTATCTTTGACAATTTGAAAAAAAAAAGTTAACTGAAGAATGTTAAGATGAAAGCTGTAATAATAATTTCCAAAATTTCAATGTAGAAAAATATTGTGTTTAGAAAATGAAAACTGGCTGAACTTTAGGAACTATGTTTTCACAAAGAAATCTGATTTATGTACTTAATGCTTTTAGGATTGTGTTTATAGTGTCTCGTACTGTGGCAGAGGCATGGTCTTTCCAGATGCAGATAGTTTCTGTGACTGTGTGACGTTTGGAATTCTGGGAATTTTCAGAGAGGATATGTTGTGGATTGGTTCTAATGCCATTTGTGTTAATTCTGCTTCCAAAATGTCTGTGCTGGGGGTTCCTGCCCCCATTTGGCTCTGATTAGGAAATAAAGTTGCCGTCGGTCAATGACTGGATAGGGAGACAGGACTTTAGATTTCCCAGGCAAGGAAGTAGGAGAGAGAAGGGTTTTTAGAATCACCATGACAGGAAACCAGGAGAAATCAGACTTGAGGGAGCAGGAGACAAAGCATCTAGTCACTTATAAGTAAAATGCATAAACCCAGAAATGTGGTATGTTGAAAAACAAAGAGAGATGCAGTTTACATCTAGTAGACAATAAAATATTTTAATTCCACTTAAAACAAATCAAATAAAATTATATCAGAAACAATAAAAATAATGAAAACTTTTTTCTTAGAACTTGAATTCCCTAGATGAATTACTTATACACATTGATAACAATATATCATTTATTATCTTTTATACTTATTCTGATCTTTGTTAATGGTAAATATTCACATAATTAAACTTTTCATGTAATAAATACACTGTAATTTTTACAAATAATTTATAGATATATCTTATGAAAATATATCTATGGATAAACTCTCAATAAATTATATTTTCATAAAACAACTTTTATCATTTTTAAGACCAACATTTACTCAATAAAATTGTCATTGTTTAGAATTAGATGAAATTTCTCCTGATAAAGAAATTAAATTACCTCTGAGATTTTCTCTGTAGAGGCTTTCTCTTATATAGCATTTAAAGACTTACACTAATTATTTAGATGTGTACAGTAATATATTTATTTTCATGAATATTATGAATGAAAGACACACATACATTCACACACACATATATATATGCATATATATA